>NC_089755.1:53766797-53791797 GCF_040412425.1 Macrobrachium rosenbergii | reverse complement strand
CCTTTTTTTCACATCTCACAAGAGAGATTTGTTAGAAATATGTTATACTGAATTATTTTCTTTTGTACTACAATTCTTCTTCCTCTTTCTTTCCTTCTTCATTATTATTATTATTATTATTATTATTATTATTATTATTATTATTATTATTATTATTATTATTATTATTATTATTATCGCTTTGCTCTTGTACTTGTAGACAAAACCAAATAAGGTTTTATGCATAGCTCGCCGAGCACTATAATTCTTCTTCATTATTATTATTATTATTATTATTATTATTATTATTATTATTATTATTATTATTATTATTATTATTATTATCGCTTTGTTCTTGTCCTTGTAGACAAAACCAAATAAGGTTTTGTACATAGCTCGCCGAGCACGATTCCTCCGAAGAGAATCAATGCAAGGAAAATAAAAAAATAAATAAATAGACACAGAAACTTACTAAATTACAGTTATCAGCCGTGCCTCCAGAAACAGCACACGCGAAATGTAAAGGCTTAATTACGTAGCAGATGGAAAATACGAATTTCTCGGTGGTTACTGATTATTGCAGAGCGAGGTGGAAAATTTATCCGGACTGAAGAGAACGTTGAAGAATTTTTTAAACTAATCCTCGTGAGATGAAAATAAAGAATTTGATAAAAAATAAAGGATTTTTTCGAAGAATGGTTATTCCTGTTTATCTTCCTCTTCGAGTCAAACCCAGTTTTTTCTTCCTCTTAATATTCTGCTCTATATTTATTTATTTATTTATTTAATTTTCGTGAGATAAAAATTAAGAATTTTTCCGAGAATTGTTATTCCTGTTTATCTCTTTATTCGAGGTCAATATCCGTCTTTTTTCCTTCCCTTCCTCCTCTTCTCTTTCTTTTCATTTATTTTTTTATTTACTTATTTATTTATTCATCACTTTCTATTAACGATAAGGGAACAAGTTTGTACAGCACTCTTTACCATCTAGTGAAATATAAACAATTCTGATATAAAAAAAGTCAAGGCCTTGAAATGCTTTGCTTAGGAAACGCCACACTGCGTAAATCGTATTTTGCAGTTCTCGGAAAATATTAACTCAACAATTGAATAAAACAATACGATACACCCTTCCAGTAGAAAATAAACAATTCTGAAATCAAGGGACAAAATATATAAAAATGTTTAGCTTAGGAAAGACACATTGCGTAAATCAGCTTTAGCAGTTCTCGGAAAATATTCGTTCAGCACTTTAATAAAACAATATATTCATTGATATGTAATTAAACATATGTAATTATATGATGTTATACGACAGGCAATCGTCATTTTTGTTTTCCGAACCGTAACGTAATAATTGCCCAGTCGAAACATCATATGGTTCAAAGATTATATTCCATTTTGTTTCTTTTTTTACAGGAAGGCCGTAGGAACAGGCAACCCATTGCCCTTTGCCAGTCTAGGGACTGAGAAGACAAGAAAAAGAAAAGAAAGAGAGAAAGAAGGGGATAGGCTTTTTATTTTAGATATGTGTATCTTTCACTAGGAGGGTACGGCGCTATATAGCCATTTACGCTTATCGTTAACAGAAAATTTTAGATATATAAATAAAGAAATAAGTAAATAGATAAATAAATAAAATAAATAAGAAGGATAGGGTAATCCTGCCCTGCAGGAAGAGAAATGGAGGATAAAATAAATCCTCTCGAATAAGATCAGAGACGAAACTTCACTTACCATCTTTCCGTAATCATCAACCGATCTTAATTTATTCGGCGAAAAAGTTTTTAACTTCTTTTTCTTTTTTTGTCTGTTCCATCCAATTTTTTTTTAATATTCCTTGATTCTGATATGCAAATGCCACTTAGGCCTAAAATACTCCCATCCGCGAGCATTCCTTTGTTGCGAGGCCGTAAATGGGTGAAGAATTTTCGGGGTTAGGCCTCTGGAAAGAAATGGATGTATGAATATAGCTATGTAGATGATGTCAGTCCTTACAAGGAAAGTTTTGTTAAAGACCTTGCTTTATGGGGGCAAGGGTGGCTTAATTCTTTGTGAAGGTAGGAGATGTTTTTTTTTCGTTTTTGAGTTTAAATTCTCTCTCTCTCTCTCTCTCTCTCTCTCTCTCTCTCTCTCTCTCTCTCTCTCTCTCTCTCTCTCTCTTATTATGAAGGAAGGAAGACATGCTTTCTTCCGTTTTCGAGATAAACTAAATTCTCTCTCTCTCTCTCTCTCTCTCTCTCTCTCTCTCTCTCTCTCTCTCTCTCTCTCTCTTGGTTTGTTGCTGGTAAAGTAAAAAAATTTGATTTATTTTAGGGTTAAGAAATATATCATCATTTATCACCAAGTTAAAAGTTTCCACAACTGGCTATGACGTTTATAATTTTTTTTAATACTCACGCAATTTTTTTTTCAAACGACAGGGACCGTTGTAGTTTATTCTCTTGCGTGTAAATTGTACTTACCCACAAGTTGAAGGCACATATTCGTTGATATACAGTAAACTCAGCAGACTCGTATTTCATATGTACGTGCATACATGCTTGCATGCAAACACAATATAAGTTGTATGTTGTTATTTGGGAGAGTGTATGTATATATATATAATATACATGTGTATGCATGTATGTATGTATATATGTACGTATATATATCTACGTATGTATGTATATTGTATGTATATATAATATACATTTGTATGTTTGTGTGTATGTATGTAATGTATGTATGTATGTATGTATGTAGCCACAGACAACCCATTTAAATAGAAATTACCCTATGCAAAAAAAACTACATCCACCCTGTCAAAGATTTAAACCTATGCCTCGTTGTTAAGATACATGGTTGACTGTAACATCATCCATAACTTCTCGCTGAATGACCTCATAGGTCCCAGCGCTCGTCCTGTAGCCTAAATTTTATATTCCAATTCCAATTCCTATGATACTAGACCCTGCTCCAACTGTTTTCGCTAATTCAATGCTAGGAATTTTTTACACATTTCCTCTCAGATAAATGCCAGGAATTTTTCACAGATTTCAAATAAATGCCGTGAATTTTTCACCAATATTCTCAAATAAATGCCATTAATTTTTCACAGATATTTTCAAATAAATGCCATTACTTTTTCACAAATATTTTCAAATAAATGCCAGGAATTTTTCACAAATATTTTCGAATAAATGCCAGGAATTTTTCACAAGCATTCTCAAATAAATGCCAGGAATTTTTCACAAATATTCTCAAATAAATGCCAGGAATTTTTCACAAATATTCTCAAATAAATGCCAGGAATTTTTCACAATTATTCTCAAATAAATGCCAGGAATTTTTCACAAATATTCTCAAATAAATGCCAGGAATTTTTCACAAATATTCTCAAATAAATGCCAGAATTTTTCACAAATATTTTCAAATAAATGCCAGAATTTTTCACAAATATTCTCAAATAAATGCCAGGAATGTTTCACAAATATTCTCAAATAAATGCCAGGAATTTTTCACATATGTTCTCAAATAAATGCCAGGAAATTTTTCACAAATATTCTCAAAGAAATGCCAGGAATTTTTCACAAATATTCTCAAATAAATGCCAGGAATTGTTTACAAATATTCTCAAATAAATGCCAGGAATTGTTCACAAATATTCCCAAGTAAATACCAGGAATTTTTCACAAATATTCTCTCAAATAAATGACAAGAATTGTTCACAAATATTCTCAAATAAATACCAGGAATTTTTCACAAATATTCTCTCAAATACCAGCAGAAAGAGCAATTAGTACCGTACTCAAGACAAAAAGTCTCTCTCGGCCAGTTTCAAAGGGCTACCATCAGTTTTTGTGAGGCTGTCTTGGACCGTCATTTTATCGCCGAGTTTTTGTGTGGTCTACGAATTCATTAAGTTGGAGTTTCGAAGCTTTTTTTTTGTTATTTTATTTTACTTTTGTGTGGTCTACGAATTCATGAAGTTGAAGCTTCGAAGCTTTTTTTGCATAGAAATTAAACGAATTTTTTTTTTTTTTTTTTTATGTTTATAATGCGGTTGGGTCTCTTTTCAGTACCGGGAAGGGAAAGCTTTAATGATAATTATAAACGAAGTTGCCAGTAATCTTTTTGGGAAGTGCTATGGAGAGAACTTGTCATGCTGTGAATGAAATGTTTTATTGATAACCAAAATATTTTATTGATAATTCAAAGATACTTATCATGTTTATAGATAAACATTTACTATATTTGATCTACTAAATATAATCATACACAAAATAATGTCACATTTTTCCAAGAGTCCTCTAGTCATTTTTAAAATTTAATATACCAACATTATATAATTTTCTCGTCCAAATTTCTTCTAGAAAAAGCGTATTTTCAACGGTGATGACCACAACTGCTGTAACGCCAGTCTACGAAATTTAGTTAGTCAGTCAATCAATTAAACAACATAAGAAATAAGGAGCTATTCCTCATGTCTTAAAAAAAAAAAGTTTTTCCTTTCGAATTCCTTCTCGCTCTTGTGCCGTATCGCACCCAAACCGGACTCCCGCGGTCAGTTGCAAGTTTGAGCGTCGCACGGTTTTCATTTTTTGAGAGAGGAAGGCTATCCCGGGTCTTTTAGCCCTCACTTTTAGTTTTCTGTAAGAGAAAGCTATTGTGCCGGCTTTGTCCGTCCGTCCACATTTTTTTCTGTTTCACTTTTTTTCTGTCCGCATTAATGACCACTCTCAAAAGATGTGGTTATTCAACACTCATTCATTCCATCATCTCTGGAAGCCCACTGTGACTCATTATCAATCTTCTCTATTCTCTTATAATGATAGCCTTGAAATTCCATCATCTCTGGAAGCCCACTGTGACTCATTACCAATCTCTCTTCTCTCTTCTCTTATAATGATAGCCTTGAAATTCCATCATCTCTGGAAGCCCACTGTGACTCATTACCAATCTCTCTTCTCTCTTCTCTTATAATGATAGCCTTGAAATTCCATCATCTCTGGAAGCCCACTGTGACTCATTATCAATCTCTCTTCTCTTATAATGATAGCCTTGAATATGACTCTGAAGCATCAGATGCAAATATCAAGAGATAAAGAGGTTTATTGACGTCAGTCGTGCTTCGTGAGGACGCACGTTTAAGGTTTCGTAATGGAGATTGCGATAAATTATGCCAGTTAACTGATATCTCCTATTTTCGTTGCTTTGTTTCGTATTTTTTCGTTCTTATTTTTTTAACGCTTTACACGCAGATCCATACGCAAAAATGCGTTCATCTTTATTAGCAGGCGTTCATACACACGCAAAAATTTGTTAACTTTTATTAACAGGCGTTCGTACATACGCAAAAATTTGTTCGATATTTCCTATTTTCGTTGCTTTGTTTCGTATTTTTTCGTTTTTTTTAGCTTTACGCGCAGATCCATACGCAAAAATTCGTTCTTCTTCATTAGCAGGCGTTCATACATACGCAAAAATTTGTTAACTCTCGTTAGCAGGCGTTCATACATACGCAAAAACGCGTTCGTCTTCATTAGCAGGCGTTTATAAATACGTAGAAACGCGTTTATCTTCAGAAGCAGGCGTTCAGTGAAAGGACCATCTGGAGTTTTTATTTAATTTTTTCATAAAAATAACAAAATAGTTGGTATATACATCAATTAAAAGTTTTTACAAGTTTTCAACAAAATTCATTCCGCCATGTTTGCATACTGTACTGTAGATATAAACAATCTACAAATTGCTGAATATAACGAAAATTACGCAGATACAAGAAACGATATGCAGACAGCATACGTTAGACAAGAATGTTGAACACTTCTTAGACAATGTCATTGTAAACAATTTTGCGGGAACAAATTCAATGTGTGTAATTGATATTCTTAAATTTAAATGGAAATTAGGAGAATCACATGGCTCTCGTGAAAACCGTAATATTATGTCCAGTTAAAAACAGGACTATGATTCTTGACATATTGACACTGAAGATATTCGTGAGATAAAACGCCCTCTAAGAATCTTCGGGTGAACTAATGTACCAAAACAATTAGGCTTCAAGACTGATTGTAGAACCACACAGTTCATTTTTACGTAACATGATTAAATAAATAAACACCTACCCTAGCTTCACTTAATATGTCATAAAACAACGCAGCTAATTTGCCGAGAAATAAATTTATTTCGTGAGACAAAGATCTGAGAAATTATCGAAAGATGGATAAAAAGAACAACATCACTGAAAGGGGGTATTAGATATGTAACAAGAAATAATTGAGGTAGCCCAACTAAAAATAAAAATAGCATTAGTGTCCCAATGCATTTATAAAGAGAGAGATAGAGAGAGAAAGAAATAGTTTATCAGTTGTTATTCAGTATTATCGGGCAGCGGCCGATAAAATAAAGAAGACAAATATCCTGAAATAAGACATTTATTATCGATAATGCGGCTTGAGACACCATTATAGGTATCAATTGTCATTATGCGGATAAGATCCAGAAAGGTCTTTTTAGCCAGTACAACTGCTCTTAGTCCCGGAAATTGTAAGGAATTAACTCTGATGTTGCGGATATGTAAACCTGATACGTAAACTGGTACTTATGTCGTCTGCATTGCGAAAATTGACCAGTCATACCAAATTCGAGGTGGAGGAAAGTCCAGGTATTACCTCAATGATATGCTTATAGCAGGTATCTTTTTATGATTGTGGGCTGCAAAAGGTTAGAAATTTTGGAAGAAGATATATACAATGGGTAGGATATGTTTAAGTCTTATTATTTATTAGAAGCTAGACTAAGCTATGATACGCTACCCTACGACAATTCTCCTTGTATATTGTAATTTACCTACATTTTTGTCTATTTATTTATTTGTTAAATCATTTTTCCTTTCTAAAAGTGCTATGTTCTTTCTGTATTTCCTGTTAACCTTCTGTTACTTCTTTTTGATGAACACCATAATATTCTTTGGAAGCTTGAATTTCAGTTCAGTGACCCCTGTGGTGGGCTTGTTCCATATGAATAGAGTTCATCCTCTGAGTAATAATAATAATAATAATAATAGTAATAATAATAATAATAATAATATAATAGTAATAATAATCATCTTGAGTATCTTCAAGATGCCTAAGGATATGCATAAAGCCAAGATCATTACTAGACAACACAACTCGATCTCCATAAAAGGGTCCATTTGGCGCACGAGATAACCTTTGTGACACGTTATTAACCCCACAACATTTCGTCCTATCAGATGTTATCAGTGTTTAAAGTCCAGTCAAGAGAAGTTTCCTTTTTTCTGTCTGAAATTGCGAGCTATAGTCCAAATTAGGAAAACAAAATTTTTTTTGAAATTGCGAGTTTTTTTTTCTGCATGCAAAGTTGTACTATCTGATCGTTTCTCTGGTAGAGTCACTACGTAATATGATCAAAATTTACCTATCGTGATTTATTTATTTATTTCCCATGAGATTTTTCTTGTTTCTAGAAATTATCACGAAATCAACGCCTTATCTCATCTTAAACATTCTATTTCTGGTCGTAAAAAATCAGTTACCCCAAATGCACGTTTACGTAAAAAGCTGCTCGAAGCTTCATTTACAACCCAGCTAAACTTAGAAGAGCTTTTCAAAAACGTAAAAGAATATCCTTTGGAACTTACTAAGTTAACACCCTATCTCATCTTAAACATTCTATTTCTGTCCGTAAAAATTAAGTTACCCCAAATACACTTTTACTCAAAATTGGTTCTCGAAGCTTTATTTACACCCGAGCTAAACTAAGAGGACCTTTTCAAAAAAAAAAAAAAAAAAAAAAATAAATAATATATATATATATATATATATATATATATATATATATATATATATATATATATATATATATATATATATATATATATATATATATATCCTTTGGAAAGATTTACAATCTAGACGACCACTGAAACGTCAGAATTTCTTTTTCACTGCTTGACATCACAGAACAACTTTTTCCTTGCATGACGGGAACGTGTTTTGTTTGTTCCGTGCTAAGACTGTTGTTGCTGTTGCTGTTGCTGGATGCGCCTGAAAACGGTCATTGACCGAGGGCAGTGTTGCAAGAATGTTATTTTGTAGGTGGATATGATTTTTTACACACGAATGTATTTCCGCATTTATGAACGATTCTGTATATATATAGATGTGTATATTGTATATATGAATAAATACATGCATATATATATATATATATATATATATATATATATATATATATATATATATACAGTGTATTAGATTTTACGGCTACCAGAAGATGAGGGCAGAAAGTCCTTGAATATTTGTAATTTTTTTTTTCAGAAAAGTCTCAGCTAGATACCATCCTGTTTAAATGAGGCCCTATTATTGAATTATATTATATATATATATATATATATATATATATATATATATATATATATATATATATATATATATATATATATATATGGGGAGAGAGAGAGAGAGTATATCTATATAGAACATGGCAGTCAAACCCAGGATAAACATAACATAGGATGATGTAATCTCAGCACATATTGACTGTATTCAGTTGGTAATCCGTCTCATTTCTGAAAGAAATTTACCTTTCAGCAGTGTAAATTGAGAGTGACTCGAGAGACTTACAAGAAATAAGAGGCAGCAATAACGTCACTATTGGTGTTAATAGCATAAAGTTGAGATAAGCTCGGAGGAGAATCAACATCATTTTACTTTCAGCGGAAGAGAATTAAAACCGAGATGAATAGAGAAGGTTGTTCAGTACGCTTCGACATATTGAAAGTGAATTGAGAGAATTAAAAAAAAAGAATAAGAGGTGATGATAGCAAAAGGTGGAGAGATAAGCTTAAAAGAACATCAACCTCATTTCACTTTTAAAACGAGAATGAGTGCAGCAGATGAATAGTAGGCTGCTGTGAGTATGCTTCGACATTTTGACCGATCCCCAACCTGCGAGGTATTCCTCCAGTTTCACACACGCTTCCGATAAGAGTGAACAGCTTTGTTTCGGTCAGAATCGGAAAAACAAACACCAATTCACCAACCCAAAAAAAAAAAAAAAAAAAAAAAAAAAAAACCTGTTTTGTTGCTGTTCAGAGTCATTCATTATCCCGGAAGTCTCTTTTGTCATTTCGCAGTTTTTCTCTCCGCTCTACCGATGCTCTTTTTCTTTTTTTCTTTTCTTCTTTTCTTTTGAGGGTAAACAGGCATTCGAAAGAGATCTGGGAAAGTTTCTGAAAGAGGCTTAACGCAGCTGGTTTGGACTTTCTCGTGACTCTTTTTTTAACTGCCAGTCTCCAGATTGCTTGAGAACTTAAGAGAATTTCATTTTGGTATAGGATTTCGTTTCTCGATAAGATTTGAACTATATGATTATTAGTCGTCCCGCTTATAATCAGCTTGAAGTCTAGTTATTACTTGTTTAGATTATATATATATATATATATATATATATATATATATATATATATATATATATATATATATATATATATATATATATATATATATATAATATATATATATATATATATATATATAATATATATATTTATATATATATATATATATATATATATATATATATATATATATATATATATATATATATATATATATATATATATATATATATATATATATATATATATATATATCCTGCACTCTCAAGACTTTCATAAACGCGAGAGTGAATAACACGCCAGCAAATTTATAATGGAATTTAGGGCTATCTGTTTTCTTTCAGACGTGACTTCCGTAAAGATACGAACGCAATCTTATGCGAATGCTTCAGTGCAAGCAAGGTGTACAAGCAGTTGATTAATCAGAGACATTTGTTGTGAGGAAGTACGTGATTGTTGATCAAACGGAATTTTTTCGCTGGAATTTGAAAGCGAAACAAATATAACATTCCTTTCTTCTATTTAGCAATAAAGGAGAATTTACAATTCCCAACCCAACAGTAACCTCTCTTATATCTTTCAGTATTCTTATATTGTGTGTAAAAAGCTCACAGCTCGTTGTTTTGACGGAAGAACAACCTCTTTGTAAATTGCTTAACTGCAGTTCGTTACAGGCTAGGCCAGGGATCCGTTAATACCTCAGGGGGAGGTTCTGTAACCCAGTATGCAATACCTCAGGGGCAGCTTCTGTACCCAGCGTGTAATGCAGATGCTCTGATGTGTGCTGAAGGAACATGAGGAAAGGGCCTCGTTTGTAAGTTGGTTTTTGTTTTGTTTAATCGGTTGTACCGTTAGAGCTTTCGTCAGAAAAATGTTATTATATTATTAGCTACAATGCGAATGAAGGCGTGGACATGCATATTATATTACGACTTCGTATGTTTATGCAATCATAAGTGTTTTATCACTGTTAGCTCCATCATTTAAACACTTGGGAACTCAAATAATCATTGGGCTGAATTTGAGCAGATTAGAGACAGCTTTTTCAGAAATATATATATATATATATATATATATATATATATATATATATATATATATATATATATACATATATATATACATATACTTACGTATAAATATGTATTTGAGCATTGTTTTCTTTCCATTGGTGTAAGTCAATATGTTTCTTCAGTCTGCATTCATTTGCGAGTTTTTGAACGACTGAATGTGAAAATTCAACCAGAATATTCAACAGCAATAGTCGACACGCCAGAAAAAAAAAATATTACAGAAACTGATGTAGAAGATTACAAACACGAAAAGTGATTCGGATACGGATCCCCCTTTTCACAATGAGCATTTGTTTTCAGTCCCGTGTTAACGAAGTTTTTAAATCCTTCGATTATATTTTCAGCTGTTTCCAAAAACTTCTCTCCGAACTTATCGAGAGATATGGATAGAAATCCTCATAAAGTTTTAAGACAGCGCTGTGTCCATATTTACTTTTCCGTCGAAACATTTTGCAAGTAAATCAACTTCCTGCCGTTTGATTGGAATCTCCCCTGTGTACCTTTGTATTGATATCGGCAGTCATTGTTTTCTGTTTTCTTATGCAAATGGAACTTGCATTATTCAGAGGCAATCTTTGACGCTACTCGTCTGAAATTACAGAGGCAGTTCGTTACGTCCGCCAAGGGACTTGCGTTTCTGTGCCCGCTTTGTTTGTAGCGTCGCATATTTACAGATAGTTATGAATAATTATAAATGTATCCCTTTTAACCCTGCATATTACGCCTTAGTACAATCATGGGGTCTTCATTCAGACCACTCAGTATTCCAGTGCCATCGACACCCCAGTAAAGCATGCCAGTCTTCCTAAAACTTAAAACTGGTTAAAACGGAGATCATGTTAGATTTACAAGTGTATACAGCATTACAAGCAGAGGCATATAAACATTATAAACATGTATACTCTTCTTTTTATGTGCTTTCCATTTTTTAGGCAGTTCAATAAGAAGCTCAATAAACGGTTTACCCTGTCCTCCAAAAGAAGCGTGTTTTTATATGGACCATTTTGGCAAATTTTGAAAAAAAGCCAAAAGGATCCATATAAAAACCGTTTTTTCTCAGAGCAGCCAGATTTGTGGAACAGCAGCACCAATGTGCAGTAAATGTGCCTCCCTGTCGAACTTCTCCAAAGTCCCAGGGGTCCTTTATTCCTCACACCACTGGACTGTGGAATAGCCTCCCTACTGAAGATGTTGGGCAATTGGAACTTCTTCGGAAGTTCAAGCGAAGATGCAATGCACTATCACCCTGATACAATTCAACTTGTATTTTAATTTTTACTTGCATTTTTATTTTATTTATGAGTTTGTTAATTTATATATTTTTCTGAGAGAATTGATCTCCTGTCTCTGTATATCTCGTTGCCTTCTGTTGCTTTTTTCGAATGAATACTGTGTTCTTTGGAAGCTTGAATTTCAGGTCAGTGGCCCCTGTGGTGGGCTTGTTCCATGGAATAGGGTTCGTCATCTGAATGATAATAATAATAATAATAATAATAATAATAATAATAATAATAATAATAATAATAATAATAATAATAAAATAATAATAACAATAATAATAATAATAATAATAATAATAATAATAATTGTAATAATAATAAATAAACACCATATTCTTTGGAAGCTTGAATTTCAAGTCAGTGGGCCTTTTGGATTGTTCCATGGAATAGGGTTCGTCAAATGAATAATAATAATAATAATAATAATAATAATAATAATAATAATAATAATAATAATAATAATAATAAATGAACAACATATTCTTTGAAGCTTGAATTTCTAGTTCAGTGGATTGCAGGAATAGAGTTCCATCTGAATAAGGGTTAATCATCTAATAATAATAATAATAATAATCATTGTTTTATAATAATAATAATAATAATAATAATAATAATAATAATAATAATAATAATAATAATAATAAATGAACACCATATTCTTTGGAAGCTGGAATTTCCAGTCAGTGGGCTTGTTCCATAGGAATAGGATTCTTCATCTGAATAATAATAATAATAATAATAATAATAATAATAATAATAATAATAATAATAATAATAATAATAATAATAATAAATGAACACCATATTGTTTGGAAGCTTGAATTTCTCAGTCAGTGGGCTTTTTCCATAGGAATAGGGTTCTTCATCTGAATAATAATAATAATAATAATAATAATAATAATAATAATAATGATGATGATGATGATAGTAATAATAATTTCCCAGCACTAGATGGACACTCACTGGCATTCTTAAACGTCGAGTTTCTAATCGCTGTAAAGAGTGGTTGTAGCGGCTAAAATTTCCATAATTAAATTATGAATGCATAGGTTATGCAGATTTCTTTATCTTTTAGAGTACAACGCTCTAGTTACCATAGGTTGGTCTTGCGATGCGTAAATTAGTTTTCCATTTTCTCTTAGTGAGACTTTTGAACAGAAGTGTGAACCGTTTTGGGGAAATTAACCTTTAAAATGTTGTTGGAAGCCATAATTATTTTAGCTGTTATTTCCTTGAGGGAATGTCATTGCGCATGTGCTATAGATGGATCTCGATATGATTAATGAATATTTCATCTTTTAACAAGCAAATATATATATATATATATATATATATATATATATATATATATATATATATAATTTGCTTGTTAAAAGATATATATATATATTAATCATTATGATATATATTTGCCTGTTAAAAGATATAATGATATCAATCATTTGAGATCCATCTATGGCTAAAACAATGATATTCAACGTTATGAAATTTATATAAAATAATGATACATCAACATTTTTAAAGAAATTTATATATATATATATATATATATATATATATATATATATATAATATATATATACACATATATATATCAGTATTTATCGAAATGTGCTACAAAGGAACTGCAAGGCCATTATAGTGAAAGGAGGATATAGTACGTTAAGTGTTGCTTTTTAGTTTTCTGTAAGAGAAAACTATTGTGCCGGCTTTGTCTGTCCGTCTGCACTTTATTCTGTCCGCACTTTTTCTGTCCGCCCTCAGATCTTAAAAACCACTGAGGCTAGGGGACTGGAAATTGGTGTCTTGATCATCCGCCATCCAGTCATCAAACATACCAAATTGCAGCCCTCTAGCCTCAGTAGTTTTTATTTTATTTAAGGTTAATGTTAGCCATAATCGTGCTTATAACAACGATATAGGACAGGCCACCACCGTGCCGTGGTTAAAGTTACATGGACCGCGGCTCATACAGCAATATACCGAGACCACCGAAAGATGGATCCATTTTCGGTGGCCTTGATTATACGCCTTAGCGGCTGTACAGAAAACTCGATCGCGCCGAAGAAACTTCAGCGCATTTTTTACTTTTTATAAAAAGTTTCGTTCGGGTATTTACTCGCTAGTGGAACTACGAAAGCATTTTTGTTGTGCATTCAAAAAATTTCGATATCGTCGGACAGTCCAAAGGAGATAGATTAAAGACTATAAAATTCAAGGTGAGAGAGAGAGAGAGAGAGAGAGAGAGAGAGAGAGAGAATAGTGATTTATTTGTGAAATATAAATAACGGACAGACCGTAGTGTTACTGTAAAATAATAGAGCTATCTTTTAAAACAATATTTATTCGTCAAGGCAAGTATTCATAAGAGGATAATGGACGATTGAGAGAGTGTGTGTGTGCGTGTATCTGTGAGAGAGAGAGAGAGGGATAATTGATGCCAACGATCGAGAAAAATGCATATTTATGTGCATGTGCAAGAGAGAGATGCAAAAGAGAGAGAGAGAGAGAGAGAGAGAGAGAGAGAGAGATGCAAAGAGTGAGAAATGCATATTTATGAGCAAGAGAGAGAGAGAGAGAGAGAGATGCCAAAGAGTGAGAAACATGTGCATATTTATGTGCATGCGTGCAAGAGAGAGAGAGAGAGAGAGAGAGAGAGAGAGAGAGAGATGCCAAAGAGTGAGAAACATGTGCATATGTATGTGCATGCGTGCAAGAGAGAGAGAGAGAGATTGGATGTCAACGAGTGAGAAAAATGTGTTTTTATGTGTATGCGTATACAGGTAAGAGAGAGAGAGAGAGAGAGAGAGAGAGAATGAATGCCAAAGAGTGCGAGAAATATGTGTTTATGTGCATGCAGAAAGAGAGAGAGAGAGAGAGAGAGAGAGAGAGAGAGAGAGAGAGAAAGAATATGAATGCACGCCAACGAACAATCCCATCTTCATCGTCAACAGCAACACCGAGGCGACTCAGCGAGCGAACGAACAAAAATAAATTAAGTAAACTTAGGGTCGACACATTATTGCAAGAGCACGTCGGCAGCTCAGGGCTGGCCGTTGCATAACATATGGTAAATATAAGGCCGCCGAGGACACGCAAATAAGGCCATATATTCAGACCCCTTCAGCCGCTGCAATGCAGAACGACGTTGTTTATGGGTAACAGAATGATACATAAGATGGGGAGAGGTGGACACTTATCCCCCCCCCCATGGAGGTGTGGGACCCCTGGGGCTGGGGGGGGGGTGTCCTGTACACCGTATGGCAGATGCCGATAGGTCTTTATCCAATTGCTAGTCTGTTTCTCAACCTTCTTCTTCTTCTTCTTCTTCGCACAGAATTAATTCTGACCTTCACTGGAGATTTCGTGCAAATAAAAAGGCTTCTATTGTCACATTCACAAAGGCTTGGGAAAAAGATTGGCAATTAAAATCTTGCAAGGGACTTGCTTTAACATTAATATTTATTTTTTTGTATTTTGCAAGTGGAAATTTTCTAATAATAATAATAATAATAATAATAATAATAATAATAATAATAATAATAATAATAATAATTTCAATAAAAGAAGAAGAAGAAGAAGAAGAAGAAGAAGAAGAAGAATTTAAAGAATAAGAAATGTCTGCAGATAACGAAACCTATGCCAAACATCATTATAATCAGAAATATGTAGACAACTAAGCGAATTGATAAACAAAATAGACAAAAAAAAAAAATCCTCATCCTCATGTTACATTCATATTCATTTCAATCTCTGAATCCAGATCCGTTATGAGAGTCATACTCATTTCAATCTCTGTATTCAGATCCATTATGAGATTCATATTCATTTTAATTTCTGGATTGGATCCAGATACGTTATGAGATTCATATTCATTTCAATCTCTGGATCCAGATCTGTTATGAGAGTCATATTCATTTTGGATCCAGATCCGTTATGAGGTTCAAATTCATTTCAATCTCTGGATCCAGATCCATTATGAGATTCAAATTCATTTCAATCTCTGGATCCAGATCCGTTGTGAGAGTCATATTCATTTCAATCTCTGGATCCAGATCCGTTGTGAGAGTCATATTCATTTCAATCTCTGGATCCAGATCCGGTAATGAGATTCATGTTCATTTCAGTCCCTGGATCCAGATCCGTCATGAGAATTGTATTCAATCTCTGGATCCAGGTCCGTTTTGAGATTCATATTCATTTCAATCTCTGGATCCAGATCCATTATCAGATTCATATTCATTTCAATCTCTGGATCCAGATCCGTTATCAGATATATTGGTCTCTTCCTTGACACATATTTCTTTTTAGTTATAGTGTATCAGTAAATGGTTAAGATATTCTCGAGTGAAGCAGATCCCTAGATCCAGGTTTGGATTCACGTATGGTCAATCCCTGAATCACTAGTCTTGCAGAACTTTCCTTAATCACCAAGGCAAACATGTAAGGGAATGATGCAATATGACTTCGCATAAAGTCACCTTTGCCAGGCTACAGATAACAAGGTCAGGAAAGCCACTGAAGATTCTTTTCATGAAGAGAAAGTACCCCTTTTTCCAAATAAACAAAAATCCCGGGTCGACGTCCCTATTTGCATCTGCAATCAGATCCATCTGAAATTCTAATAAAAATATGCATGGTTCGTCGTACGCCCTTCCTCAAAGTTTAATTGAAAACTATAACTTTTTCCAGTTAGCTCGGGAAAAGAGAAACAGATTGGCAGATATGCTGAATTTCCTTGTGACTTTGTTGGTAGAGGCAATAATAATAATAATAATAATAATAATAATAATAATAATAATAATAATAATAATAATAATAATAATAATAATAATAATAATAATTATCATCATCATCAACATAAAAATCTCATAATCGTATGAGTCACTAAAATGGTGAAGAAATCCCCAATGATGTGTCAGCATATATTAAATGTATATATACAATCGAGAGCTTTCGAGAACCTGCTCGATTCTCCTCCTTCTCAGTCTCCACTGAGAAGGAGAATCAAGAAGGTTCTCGGAAACTCTCGTTTTGTATATATATCTTTAATAAGTATTTACACTTGCACCACTGTGAGTTCCTTCACCAGTAATAATGTTGAAAATAATAAAGTTAATTTCCTATGTTCGTGAGGCAGTCTGACAAATACGTCCCTATGGTCGCTCCCCCCACCTCCATCCGCCCCCTCCCACAACTCCCCCAGGACCAGTACAGTTCAAATACAGTAACAAACAACAAGTGAACAAACCGTAGCAACAAGGAGAGGAGGGGAGGGGAACTTTTTCTTATTTCATTTTTCTAAGAAGTTCGCCGTGGGAGAGGATCTCTCTCTCTCTCTCTCTCTCTCTCTCTCTCTCTCTCTCTCTCTCTCTCTCTCTCTCTCTCTCTCTCTCTCTCTCTCTCTCTTTTATCTTGTGATTTCCTTGTGATTTCCTTCTTCCTTCTCTCTCTCTCTCTCTCTCTCTCTCTCTCTCTCTCTCTCTCTCTCTCTCTCTCTCTCTCTCTCTCTCTCTTTATATTTTGATTTCCTTCCTTTCGGCTCTCTCTCTCTCTCTCTCTCTCTCTCTCTCTCTCTCTCTCTCTCTTTATATTTTGATTTCCTTCCTCCTTCGGCCTCTCTCTCTCTCTCTCTCTCTCTCTCTCTTCTGCAGGGGATTCTCCTCCCTCGCATATGTTTGAAATCTCACTATAGAGATTCCGACGTCCCTTCGGGATCCGTAAATTAACTCGCATTCCCTGTCCCTCGGCGACGCAAGGCGCACGAGGGAGCTAATGAAAATAAGAGGAATGGCTAAGCAGAGAGAGAGAGAGAGAGAGAGAGAGAGTCACAGAAGAGAAAAAGAGAGGGAGAGAGAGAGAACAATTACAGGCACAGAAGAGAGAGAGAGAAGAGAGAGAGAGAGAGAGAGAGAATTAGAGGCACAGAACAAAGGCACAGAAGGGAAAGAGAGAGAGGGAGAGAGAGAAAAATTAGAGGCACAGAAGAGAAAGAGAAAGAGGGAGAGAGAGAGAACAATTAGAGGCACAGAAGAGAGAGAGAGAGAGAAAAAACTAGAGGCACAGAAGAGAGAGAGGGAGAGAGAGAACAATTAGAGGCACAGAAGAGAGAGAGAAACGCCAAAGGAAGAAGGAAATCAAAATGTAGGGGCAGAGAGAGAGAGAGAGAGAGAGAGAACGGCGAGAGAGCAGTCGCCTGGGAAGAAGTACCCGTCGAAGGTATGCTAAGGAGGCATCGGTTCCACAGTACACTGTCACAGTAATGAACTTGCTGGAATTTTAAGAGGTGGTTGGAAGGCAGCCATGGTCGGCCAACCCTTTAAAAACCCTTTGGAAAGTTTTTGAAAAATCCCTTAAAAATCCTTTAAAAAGCCTTTAAAAGACGTGAAAAAGCCTTCAAAAATCCTACTTTTATGGATTTTGAAAACTTAAGGATTTTCACCCACAGGGTGACAAGCATCGTCTCCAAAATTGCTAAGATTATAAGCGCTTTATTGAATGATTTTAATAATAATAATAATAATAATAATAATAATAATAATAATAATAGACTTCAAAATTAACAGTAATTTTGTAATCCCAAGGACTGTCCTGAAATTGTCATTCAAATGCAAACGAGGGAATACAATCATTGTCAGTGAAAGAACGATAAACGACACCATTGATGCTAAACAAAGGATGTGCTACAGAGATTAAACCGCGATTAAAAACAGCTCTCTCTCTCTCTCTCTCTCTCAGAAGAACATTCTCAGACTCCCTACCTTCGAAACTGCTTTCTAGAGGGAGAGACCACTATCGTTGTCTCTCTCTAATTGTCTGTAGTAAAAGTTTTTTTATTATTATTTTGCCTTTACACTCTTTTATCTATATTTTTTTCTACACTCTGTTTATCTGTCTGACATTCTTTCACTTCAACCTTCGCAAACGTTTTCCCCAGAAGGAACGTCTAATGTCGTTGTCCCTGCCTAAACGTTTCTTAGTCTCGAACTTTCGTTGTCCCTGCCTAAACGTTTCTCAGTCTTGAACTTTCGTTTTCCCTGCCTAAACGTTTTTCAGTCTTGAACTTCCGTTGTCCCTGCCTAAACGTTTCCCAGTCTTGAACTTCCGTTGTCCCTGCCTAAACGTTTCTCAGTCTTGGACTTCCGTTGTCCCTGCCTAAACGTTTCTCAGTCTTGAACTTCCGTTGTCCCTGCCTAAACGTTTCTCAGTCTTGAACTTCCGTTGTCCCTGCCTAAACGTTTCTCAGTCTTGAACTTCCGTTGTCCCTGCCTAAACGTTTCTCAGTCTTGAACTTCCGTTGTCCCTGCCTGAACGTTTCTCAAGTTTTGAACTTCCGTTGTCTCTGCCTAAACGTTTCTCAGTCTTGAACTTCCGTTGTCCCTGCCTAAACGTTTCTCAGTCTTGAACTTCCGTTGTCCCTGCCTAAACGTTTCCCAGTCTTGAACTTCCGTTGTCCCTGCCTAAACGTTTTTCAGTCTTGAACTTCCGTTGTCCCTGCCTAAACGTTTTTCTCAGTCTTGAACTTCCGTTGTCCCTGCCTAAACGTTTCTCAGTCTTGAACTTCCGTTGTCCCTAAACGTTTCTCAGTTTTGAACTTCCGTTGTCCCTGCCTAAACGTTTCTCAGTCTTGAACTTCCGTTGTCCCTGACTAAACGTTTTTCAGTCTTGAACTTCCGTTGTCCCTTCCTAAACGTTTCTCAGTCTTGAACTTCCGTTGTCCCTGACTAAAAGTTTCCCAGTCTTGAACTTCCGTTGTCCCTGCCTAAACGTTTCTCAGTCTTGAACTTCCGTTGTCCCTGCCTAAACGTTTCTCAGTCTTGAACTTCCGTTGTCCCTGCCTAAACGTTTCTCAGTCTTGAACTTCCGTTGTCCCTGCCTAAACGTTTCTCAGTCTCGAACTTTCGTTGTCCCTGCCTAAACGTTGAACTTCCGTTGTCCCTGCCTAAACGTTTCTCAGTCTTTAACCTACGTTGTCCCTGACTAAACGTTTCTCAGTCTTGAACTTCCATTGTCCCTGCCTAAACGTTTTTCAGTCTTGAACTTCCGTTGTCCCTGCCTAAACGTTTCTCAAGTCTTGAACTTCCGTTGTCCCTGCCTAAACGTTTCTCAGACTTGTACTTCCGTTGTCCCTGCCTAAACGTTTTCAGTCTTGAACTCGTTGTCCCTGTCTTGAACGTTTTCAAGTTTTGAACTTCCGTTGTCTCTGCCTAAACGTTTCTCAGTCTTGAACTTCCGTTGTCCCTGCCTAAACGTTTCTCAGTCTTGAACTTCCGTTGTCCCTGCCTAAACGTTTCTCAGTCTTGAACTTTCGTTGTCCCTGCCTAAACGTTTCTCAGTCTCGAATCTTCGTTGTCCCTGACTAAAAGTTTCTCAGTCTTGAACTTTCGTTATCCCTGACTAAACCTTTCTCAGTCTTCAACACTCGTTGTCCCTGCCTAAACGTTTCCCAAGTTTTGAACTTTCGTTGTCCCTGCCTAAACGTTTCTCAGTCTTGAACTTTCGTTGTCCCTGACTAAACGTTTCTCAGTCTTGAACTTTCGTTGTCCCTGCCTAAACATTTCTCAGTCTTGAACTTCCATTGTCCCTGCCTAAACGTTTCTCAAGTTTTGAACTTCCGTTGTCCCTGCCTAAACGTTTCTCAGTCTTGAACTTTCGTTGTCCCTGCCTTCCGTTGTCCCTGCCTAAACGTTTCTCAGTCTTGAACTTTCGTTGTCCCTGCCTAAACATTTCTCAGTCTTGAACTTCCATTGTCCCTGCCTAAACGTTTTTCAGTCTTGAACTTCCGTTGTCCCTGCCTAAACGTTTCTCAGTCTCGAACTTTCGTTGTCCCTGCCTAAACGTTGAACTTCCGTTGTCCCTGCCTAAACGTTTCTCAGTCTTTAACCTACGTTGTCCCTGACTAAACGTTTCTCAGTCTTGAACTTCCATTGTCCCTGCCTAAACGTTTTTCAGTTTTGAACTTCCGTTGTCCCTGCCTAAACGTTTCTCAGTCAGTCTTGAAACGTTTTCCGTTGTCCCTGCCTAAACGTTTCTCAGTCTTGAACTTTCGTTGTCCCTGCCTAAACGTTTCTCAGTCTTGAACTTCCATTGTCCCTGCCTAAACGTTTTTCAGTCTTGAACTTTTGTCTAAAAGTTTCTCAAGTCTTGAACTTCCGTTGTCCCTGCCTAAACGTTTCTCAGACTTGTACTTTCGTTGTCCCTGCCTAAACGATTCAAGTCTTGAACTTCCATACCTTTGCAACGCTGCTACTCAGAAGAAGAAGAGTTCATTCATCTGCTCCCTCCCCCTCCCCTCCCCCGTCCCCCGAGAAATCCTTGACAGAAAGCTCCCACACGCGATTTTCGGGGGCCGTTTTGTGGGCCCCTTCGTCCCCTGGCGTCTGACTGTAAGAAGTGCCAACAGATGTGCCAGGGAATCCTGACCAGATTTTCCTGCGTCGTGGGATCATTCACTATTCTTAGGAGGCACCGTAAGGCTGGGTTGCTTATTTAGGAAAGTCGGTCATGCCCTCTTTCTCCTAACTGATTATATCTGTTTGTTTGTTTGCTATCTGCAGTTCTTGATGTTTTTGAAATGTTTTTTATAATTGTCCCAGCTGTTTTAATTAATGTATATTCGTTTGTTTGCTATCTGCATTTATTTATGTATTCACGTTTTTGACATGTTTTTATCATACTTTTCTTTGAAAATTACCACAGCGAGGCAATGACCCTATTGGCTAGCTCTGCAAGGATATGAGTGTATCAGGGTGCACAGCAGTAATAATAATAATAATAATAATAATAATAATAATAATAATAGTCATAGTAACGCGAGTCTTGAAATGGAGAAACAAATCCACATTTCTGTACGGGTACAAATGTACTTAGAAAAATAAATCTCTACAGAGAGCTGTAGGGAATCGAACAGATTCCCGAAAGCTCTCTGTATGGATTCATTTTTAACATATATATGTACCGGTCATAACTGCGGATTTGTTTCTCCAATAATAATAATAATAATAATAATAATAATAATAATAATAATAATAATAATGGAGAAGCAAATCCACAGTTATGTATATGTGCATATATTTAAAGACAAATCAGTATAGACAAATCTATACTGATTTGTCTAAATATATGTACATATACATAACTGTGGATTTGCTTCTCCATTTTAAGACTCATGCTACTATGAGTATGATATTTTTTAATGATAATAATAATAATAATAATAATAATAATAATTTACTAAAAATACATTCAGAGCGTGTTTGTTCTGTATGTCCAGTAATAATAATAATAATAATAATAATAATGTAATGATAAAATAATAATTCAGAGCATGTTTGTTCTGTATGTCATTCAGTATTAATTTTAATGTTTGGTAATATAATAATAATAATAATAATGTACTGTACTGTGAAAGCGTACATTCAGACCGTGTTTGCTCTGCATGTCTGGTAATAATAATAATAATAATAATAATAATAATAATAATAATAATAATAATAATGTACTGAGAAAACGTACATTCAGAACGTGTTTATTCTGCATGTCCGGTAATAATAATAATAATAATAATAATAATAATAATAATAATAATAATAATAATAATGTACTGTGAAAGCGTACATTCAGAAGTGTTGAGTGCATGTCTGGTAATATAATAATAATAATAATAATAATAATAATAATAATAATAATAATAATAATAATAATAATAATAATAATAATAATAATAATAATAATAATAATAATAATAATAATAATAATAATAATAATAATGATAATAATAATTTACTGTGAAAGCGTACATTCAGACCGTGTTTACTCTGCATGTCTGGTAATAATAATAAAAATAATAATAATAATATAATAATAATAATAATAATAATAATGTACTGTGAGAGCGTACATTCAGAAGTGTGTACTCTGCACGTCCGGTCAAGGAACTCCTGAGCATAATGCGAATTTAAGCCGCACGAGGAAATTGGTGCCACTCCTTCTTGTCTTGTTTCGATATTCTCGAGGATTCAGTCATTGCAGGCTGTAACTGTAATAGTCATTACAGGCTATGACTGGAATCGTCATTACAGGCTATAACTGTAAAGAGATTGGTCCATATTCTTATTGAACTATTTAAGCTTAGTTATAAGTAATTTTGAACACGCAGCCCAAAACTCCCAATTCTGTAGCGTGAATTGTTATTATAGATTTTTACAGTTTGCTAAACTAGTTTTCACGGAATATGTCAGAAAATATGAGGAGACGAGGACAAAGAAATTGACAAATGAGGATACATACATGCATGCATACTTAGGTACATTCATACATAAATACATGTATATATTATATGTCTATATATATATATATATATATATATATATATATATATATATATATATATATATATTAAGTATGCATACTCGTATAAGTATTACTGTTAAGAAACATCAAGGCTTTTCTTATAATCATTAGCTCAGCTCTAATAACGGTAAGTTTTTCTATGAAGTCAAAAACACCTTCAAGTATGTTTAAATCATAACAATTTACGCTTAATCATTTGCTATCTTATCCCATTCTGATTTGCGTCATACAGAAAAAAATACTACCACTACTACTACTACTGCTGCTACTACTACTACTACTACTACTACTACTACTACTACTACTACTACTACTAATAATAATAATAATAATAATAATAATAATAATAATAATAATAATTCTATTTGATATCTTATCCCATTCTGATTTGCTTCATACAAAATAATAATAATAATAATAATAATAATAATAATAATAATAATAATAATAATAATGATAAAACAAAAACAACAACAAAGAAACCTACGAACTCAACCCGGAAATGACATCGGTCTCGGATACAAGAAAGTTGTATTAGTTATTCATCAAAGTCACACATCCTGAAAGTTGTATTGACGTTTTCACCCCAAAAGTGGTTGATACATTCGTTGTATATTCCCACACACACACACACACACACACACACACAGGAAGAGAGAGAGAGAGAGAGAGAGAGAGAGAGAGAGAGAGAGAGAGAGAGAGAGAAGGAACGAGGTGAGGTGGTTCAGTACTTAAACATGTGATGATTTGCATAAGAGAAGCTATGGTCCTCTGATAAATTTAGGAGACATGTTGGAATTACATGTAACATACACAAACAATATATATATATATATCTATATATATATATATATATATCTCTCTATATATATATATATATATATATATATATATATATATATATATATATATATATATATATATATATATATAGAGAGAGAGAGAGAGAGAGAGAGAGAGAGAGAGAGAGAGAGAGAGAGAGAGAGCAATGTCACAAAAACAGAATGACAGTTTCAATGAAAATCTTCACCCCCTCCCCAAAAAAAAATACTTTTATGAGACAGAATCCACTAACAAATGGGGAAGTCGAATGACCTTCCCAGGAATGCATCGCCTGTGTGTGAGTGCGTGCGTGCGTGCGTGAGTCTTGTTGCTGAGAACGGTGTTGTTGACCCTCTCGTCTTCTTCTTCTTCTTTTTCTTCTTCTTCTTCTTCTTCTTCTTCTTCTTCTTCTTCTCAGCTGCCGTCGACTCGTGACAAATGTATCACTTCAGTGCTGTCAGTGGTAGCAGGGTCTCCCCCTAGTAGTACACTAGTGGTGGTGGTGGTGGTGGTGGTAATGTTGGCAAGGGTATTGATGTTGGTTGGACTGTCTTTGTGGTGGCATGGTGTCAGTCATGGTGTCATTAGCCATGCGCGTATGTGCAATATTTTATTTTTCTAACTAACAGAAGTATCAGCAGCTTCTTGTAACTGAGGGTGGCTTCAGAGGAAAAACAAGTAAAAAATGCGCCGAAGTTTCTTCGGCGCAATCGAGTTTTCTGTACAGCGTATAATCAAGGCCACCGAAAATAGATACGTATATCTTTCGGTGGTCTCGGTATAATGCTGTAAGGGCCACGGCCCATGAGACTTTAACCACGGCCCGGTGGTGACCTGTCCTATATCGTTGCCAGACGCACGATTATGGCTAACTTTAACCTTGAATAAAGTAAAAACTACTGAGCATAGAGGGCTGCAATTTGGTATGTTTGATGATTGGAGGGTGGATGATCAACATACCAATTTGCAGCCCTCTAGCCTCAGTAGTTTTTAAGATCTGAGGGCGGACAGAAAAAGTGCGGACGGACAAACAAAGCCGGGACAGTATTTTTTTTTCCGCCACTGAATAATTAACCAGCTGTTTT
>NC_089755.1:53736797-53761797 GCF_040412425.1 Macrobrachium rosenbergii | reverse complement strand
ACGATAACCACGTCCCAGGTCACGACTGCAACCTGAGGTCAGATAGCAAAAAGAAGGCGACGCACACAGAGGTCACAGATAATTCCACGTTATGACCTGCGAGGCAATTACCCGGGTATTCCAATATGTAACGAAAGTGGGTAGGGCGATATATCATCGGAGTGAAAAAAAAAAAAAAAAAAAAAGGGAACATTTTGAGAAATACGCGGAAATCCCCCTGTCTCTTTCTCTCGCTCCAGATTTGTGTTAGAAAGCGTTCTGGTTTTCGCCGAATTATCTTTCGTATAAATGATGAGTCCCCATTTCACGATTCAGTTTGATATTTCTGAATAACAACTTTTTTTTTTTTTTTTACAGTTGGGAGACGTGGAGTGCATCGCTGACAGAATTTGACTTAAGAGAAGAGGAGTGTTTATAGTTTTGTCATAATTTATATTTCGTATTAATGATGAGACCTCATTTCATGACTCAGTTTTATATTTCAGAAGAACAGTGCTAATTTTTTTTTACAGTTGGAAGAGGTGTAAGCCACAGTTCTGACAGATTTTTGACTTCCGAGAACAGAAGTTTTTATACTTTTCCCTTATTTTATATTTCATATTAATGATGAGACCTCATATCACGATTCAGTTTGATATTTCTGAATAACAGTGGTATTTTTTTACAGTTGGGAGACGTGCAAGCCACAGTTCTGACAGAATTTTGACTGCCGAAAACACGGAGTACGTATTTTATGATGCTCATTGTCATGTTAGCATACAGTCGACTGGATAGGATAACAGCATCGAAAATACAGGAAGTTATATAACTACTTTATTCACGTAAAAGAATATTGACGTAGAAATATCAAGAAAATACAATGAAGTTGTATAATCAACGCAGCCTTTTAAAAGGGTTCTTGAAATTAAATCATATTTACGGACGTAACGTTCTCTGGCTTTTTGTCTCAAATTGGTACGTCGGTGTCAAGCACATGAAAAAAATAAAAATAATATTTCGTTATTCAGTCATTTGATTTATGGGCTATAAATAAGGGTAGCACTGAGAGGGAGAGAACCTCTCTCTCTCTCTCTCTCTCTCTCTCTCTCTCTCTCTCTCTCTCTCTCTCTCTCTCTCTCTCTCCATAAAACCGGCCTTTTATCAGGAAACGCGGCGTTCTGGCGATTAGCGGAGAAAACGAGGCGCTGGAAGTACATTGCGGCACTTTAAGACACTTTAATTCGTGTCAGACAGACGTTATCAGCCCCCTGATTTACGAACTTCAATATACGCATTATGCTCCGACATGTCTTCCACTGCATTAGGTTCGGGAAGTGGTATAGACGAAGCCACCTTCAGTATTTAGGGAAAGTCTGCAGCAAGCAAGTCGAATGTCGAGTTTTTTTTGACGCATTCACGTTAAGCGAACAATGAACAGATCGACTGACTGACCCTTGGGTGATCTGACTCTTGGCTAACTGACCTTTGGCTAGTCTGTCCGTTGGCTGGTCTGACTCGTCTGATCTGTCCCTTGGCTGGTCTGACTCTTGGCTGATCTGACCCTTGGCTGGTCTGACTCTTGGCTAACTGACCTTTGGCTGGTCTGTTGACCCTTGGCTGTCTGTCTGATCTGACTCTCGATCTGACTCATGGCTGATCCCTGGTCTGGTCTGACTCTTGGGTGATCTGACTCTTGGCTGGTCTGACTCTTGGCTGATCTGACTCTTGGCTGATCTGACTCTTGGCTGATCTGACCCTTGGCTGGTCTGACTCTTGGCTAACTGACCTTTGGCTGGTCTGACTCTTGGCTGATCTGACCCTTGGCTGGTCTGTTAACTGACCTTTGGCTGATCTTTGATCTGAAGTTTTGGCTCATCTCCTTGTTTCTCTCAAGAATCTGAAAAAACAGCTCTTGGCTGATTCCATCTAATTCATCTGTCTTGGCTGCTCTGTTTCTTGACCCCTTGTCTGACCTGATCAGATGACCTTGTTAAATTCTTTAATAGATAAGTAAATTCCAGCTAATTCAGTCTTGCTTATTTCTTGGTCTATATCAGATGATAATAATAATAATAATAATAATAATAATAATAATAATAATAATAATAATAATAATAATAATAATAATAATAGTGTTTCTTTTCATTTCGATGGAATTTCACTCTCATGAGTAATGACTGAATGGAATTTCTGGTACTCAGTTCTCGTAAGTTGAAGAGGAGTCACGTTGAATGATTTTCTTTACTTGCTATTTTTGTTTGTAAATCTTTTTTTTTTATTTATTTCTTGCGTAGCTATTTTAATTTCTAAATACTTCTTTTTATTTATTGGTTCCCCATTAGGTTCGTCAGTGATTCAGATTAGGCGCGGGTCGTACAAAGTCCTAATTGTTATCCTATCATATTTGAAAGTCGTTAAAATATCTCGAGGTCTCCCATTTCGCTTCTGAAATATTTTCTCTGGATCGCTTTTCCACTCATGGGGATTATATGAACGAAGGTTTTTCTTCTCATTTATCTTTAACTGATGAAGAGGTTCCTATTTTTGGGAAAACTGTTACCTTATATGCATTAGCGACCGTACTCTGAAACTCTGTTAGGTGTTGTTAGATAATTTCCTTAGTGGGAAGACTGAATAATTTAATTTAATTTAATTTAATTTTCAAGGATTATGCTAAATGTTCTGCATTATCGTAGGTACTCTATGGCAGTCATTACTGTTCTCAACCATGAATACACACATACACTTAAAAATTTTAAAAACAGGAAGAGATAAATAAATATGAACATAATACAACACGGAAAACAGTCATCCAGAGCTGCAGGACATAAAAAGACTATAAAAAATGACACAAAAACAATGCCGCTGCAACACAAAACACAGAAAGAGATGAATAAAAAAAAAAAGGCGAGAATGGAACAGAGCTTTAGAAAAATGACTCACACTGATAAAAACTCGAATCAAATATCCTGTCCCGCCTTTCTTTCCCACGAGTCAGTCCACATTGAATATACTAACCTACATCATCTTTTACGAACTGAATTTTGTGATAAAAATCATCCTGAGCTTTCTTTTTTTTTTTTTTTTTTTTTTTGCCACTTCCGACTGGGAAATGTAATAATGGAACAAAGGAATATCGTTGAAGGACAGCGTTAAAGAACAGGGGAATTTATTTGTCATTTACGTTAGAGAGAGAGAGAGAGAGAGAGAGAGAGAGAGAGAGAGAGAGAGAGAGAGAGAGAAAATTATATCAATTTAAAACCGGAACATAACAGCGAAAGCACTGAAAAAAGTAGTGGTTTGGCGTCCCCTCTTAGACAGACGGTTGCATGTGCAAAAGGGGGCGGAGAGAGAGAGAGAGAGAGAGAGAGAGAGAGAGAGAGAAATATTAAAACATGGAGCACAACATTGATACTGAAAAAGTAGTGATTTTTATATGAGCCATAAATTAACGGGGGGAGATCATGAGAGAGAGAGAGAGAGAGAGAGAGAGAGAGAGAGAGAGAGAGAGAGAGAGAGAGAGAGAGAGAGAGAGAGGTATTTAAATACAAATTTCAAAGCCGGAACACGACCACCCTAGTACTAAAAAAAAAAAAAAAAAAAGTGGTGGTCTGGGACTGCAGCGTAGAAAAATAGTATGAGGGGAGAATGCACCGGAGAGAGAGAGAGAGAGAGAGAGCAAAAGTAGCAACACGAAAAAGCAAGTTCTCCAGAGAGAAAGAGAGAGAGTAGCAGCAAAGACAAGAAGGATGTAGGCACAAGAAGATGAATGAAGAGTTAGAGAGAGAGAGAGAGAGAGAGAGAGAGAGAGAGAGAGAGAGAAGGGGGGGTTAGCACAACGGCAACAAAGAAAAGGATGAGGTGGAGGAGGAGGAGGAGGAGGAGAGCAGGACCGTAGCAAGAAAAAAAAAAGTACAAAAAAAAAAAAGTAGCGAACTGCACTTGGCGGTTTTTCCCCCTCCGGATGCAGGGTGTCAAGTAACACCCCCCACCCCCACCCACCCCTCTCTCTGTCTGTGCAGGCTGCATACACCACATCATGCATGACGCGACGACGGCATCCCTCTCCCTCCCTCCCTCCCTCCCTCCCTCCCAAGTAGCAATGCATCACGGAACTTTCCCCATTCATCGTCCCTTTTTACCCCTCCCACAAGTTATATGGGCTAATAACGGTAATTTGTCAGACGTGTTTCCGTACTTGACTGCTCGGCGAACCTTCTTCAGCCTCTGGAGAGGAAGAAGGATCGACGAGATTTCAAGCTGGGACAAGAAAGAAAGAATCCTTTCCTTGTGATGATTTCGAGCTGAGGTAAGAAAGCTGAGGTAAGAGATAAGAAAGAATCTTCTCCGTGTGATGATTTGCTTGGAAAAGGATGAGTCCGTGCGATGAGTTCAAGCAGAGAAAAGAAAGAATCCTTTCCTTGAGATGATTTCAAGCTGAGATAAGAGAGAATCTTCTTCGTGTGATGAGTTCAAGCTGAGATAAGAAAGAATCCTTTCCTTGTGATGATTTCGAGCTGAGATAAGAAAGAATCTTCTCCGTGTGATGAGTTCAAGCAGAGAAAAGAAAGAATCCTTTCCTTGTGATGATTTCAAGCTGAGATAAGAAAGAATCTTCTCCGTGTGATGAGTTCAAGCAGAGAAAAGAAAGAATCCTTTCCTTGTGATGATTTCAAGATGAGATAAAAAAGAATCTTCTGCGTGTGATGATTTCAAGCAGAGAAAGAAAGAATCTTTCCTTGAGATGATTTCAAGCTGGGAAAGGGAAGTTCAAGCTGAGATAAGAAAGAATCCTTTCCTTGTGATGATTTCGAGCTGAGATAAGAAAGAATCTTCTCCGTGTGATGAGTTCAAGCAGAGA
Source organism: Macrobrachium rosenbergii (assembly GCF_040412425.1). Lineage (NCBI taxonomy): Eukaryota > Metazoa > Arthropoda > Malacostraca > Decapoda > Palaemonidae > Macrobrachium > Macrobrachium rosenbergii. Next base: position 53,756,957 of record NC_089755.1, on the reverse strand, counting down.
AAAGAAAGAATCCTTTCCTTGTGATGATTTCAAGATGAGATAAAAAAGAATCTCCGTGTGATGAGTTCAAGCAGAGAAAAGAAAGAATCCTTTCCTTGTGATGATTTCAAGATGAGATAAGAAAGAATCTTCTCCGTGTGATGAGTTCAAGCAGAGAAAAGAAAGAATCCTTTCTTTGTGATGATTTCAAGATGAGATAAGAAAGAATCTTCTCCGTGTGATGAGTTCAAGCGGAGAAAAGAAAGAATCCTTTCCTTGTGATGATTTCAAGATGAGATAAGAAAGAATCTTCTCCTTGTGATGATTTCAAGAATCTTCTCCTTGGAAAAGGAAGAAAGAATCTTTCTCTGTGATGATTTTGAGATAAGAAAGAATCTTCTGTGTGATGAGTTCAAGCGGAGAAAAGAAAGAATCCTTTCCTTGTGATGATTTCAAGATGAGATAAGAAAGAATCTTCTGCGTGTGATGATTTCAAGCTTGGAAAAGGAAGAAAGAATCTTCTCTGTGATGATTTTAAGCTGGGACAAGAAAGAAGCCTTTCCTTGTGATGATTTCAAGCTGAGATAAGAGAGAATCTTCTCCGTGTGATGAGTTCAAGCTGGGATAAGAAAGAATCCTTTCCTTGTGATGATTTCAAGCTGAGGTAAGAAAGAATCTTCTCCGTGTGATGATTTCAAGCAGAGAAAAAAAGAATCCTTTCCGTGTGATGATTTCAAGGTTGGAAAAGAAAAAAGAATCCTTTCCTTGTGATGATTTCAAGCTGAGATAAGAAAGAATGTTCTCCGCGTGATGAGTTCAAGCAGAGAAAAGAAGGAATCCTTTCCTTGTGATGATTTCAAGCTGGGATAAGAATCTTCCTTTACCTTATAATGATTTTAAGCTGAGCAAGAAAGATGATTTCAAAGAAAGAATCTTTTTTGACTTATGATAATTTCAAGCGATGATTTCTAGTGATGATTTCAAGCCCTGAAAAGAATGATTTTCCCTTTTCCTTTCTTATCAGAAAGCGCCTCCTTTCAACGCCTTGCTTCTGCCAGACACGCGAAGAGAAAGGATACAACGTGCGAAAGAAAACGAAATAACAGTGATGATAATGATAGGCTTCACGCAAGCGGCTTTCTAATTAATGGATGGCATTGATCACGAACACAAAAGGTCATCCACAATGCGAAAGGGAGAGAACAGAAGTCGGGATAATATTGTATTGTTTGCATTTATCGATGCTGGTGGACAGAGGGTTTTCTCTCTCTGCGATTCCTTACATAAGCAATCTCGCAATCTCTGTCGATTGCATTATCAGTCTATACGGCGAATCACACCGAAGCCCCACAAGGTGGGGAGAAGCCGTAGAAAGTAACCGAAAAATACGGGATATTAAAGGAGGGACGGGAGAGGAAAGAAAGTAAATCGGATCTAGAAGGTATCTACCGTCCAAACGTGGACTTGACGTCATGTGAGTGGGAGGGACTACGAGACTGCAGGAATAATGGGCGGAAACAGGAGTAGCTTGACAACACTGACAACGCATTCTGTAGGCCACACCCATCCACCCTGTCTCTCTCTACTGCAGCAGCTGTAAGTAGTGTAGTAGTAGAGAGAGAGAGAGAGAGAGAGAGAGAGAGAGAGAGAGAGAGAGAGAGAGAGAGAGAGCCCCAGGAGAACAATAACATTGTGCATGTTGTAATACAAACAACAGCTGGCTGGCAGAGTTCTCTCTCTCTCTCTCTCTCTCTCTCTCTCTCTCTCTCTCAGGGTCTCGCGTCGGTCTCAGGCTTCGGGAGGCGTCTATTGTTCTTGCGGCTGCAGTCCGTACTGCAGCTGTTTAGACCGATCTTTAAATGAATTCGAGCGATTCGCTCGCTGGTGCCGGCAGCAGCTGAGTGCACCTGCGTGGGGCAATTTAGGTAATTTATCATTTTAAGTCGGGAGATTTCTTATTAACACCAAGACTCCCATGGATGCTCAGATTAACAGAGTGTACTCGCACTATAAGTCTAGGCTGATCTTGACCTTGAGGATTACAAATGAAGTAAAAAAAAGCAAATGCAGACAGAAATCAAATTACTTTTGATTAAAGAAACGAAGGAATTGATACATACATCTCACAGGGCTAAGTGATCTAGAGGAACCTATTAGGATTTACATTTTACTAGAATAGATTGAATAGACTTCTAGTGACTGCAACGTCGTCACCATTGCCAAGGTCAAGGTAGAGAGCGAAGGTGATACATACATCCACTCAGGGGTAAGTGATCTAGAGGAACCTAATAGGATTTACATTGTACTAGAACAGATCGAATAGGTTTGTAGTGATTGCAAAGTTGTCACCATTGCCAAGGTCATGGTATTGTCGTTGTTGACGCTGCAAACGCAAAATGCACAGGATCAATACGCCTAATGTACAGGCGCCTCGTAGCTCCCCGTATCGATCGGAAATACAGAAGCCATTTTGCGGTTAGTCAGGCTTGTATGATTACGTAATTATCTGCCTTTGCAAACTTGTGCAAACAGCGCCTGAATATTTCCTGGTACTAAAAAAAAAAAAAAGAAAAGGTTATCCACTTGATATGTTTTGACATTAGGGAAACTAACCTTGATAGTTTTCTTTTTAAAAAAAAGGGTAATATTCTCTTTCCTTTGTGGTTATGAATATTTCCCAGTAATAAAACAAAAACAAAAAAAAATTGGCCACTACATATTTTGACATTAGGGAAACAAACCTTGATATTTTTCTGATAAAAAAGGGCAATACTCCCTTTACTTTGTGATTATATCGCCCAGCTCATCTCCTTGGGTGCCGTTTCGTAGAAAACACTACGATCGATTTCGGGGAATGCAATGTTCGTCGTCTGATGTGTGACGTCATCAGCATGTCCTGTCTCAGGCTTGGATGGTGATGATGATGATGATGGCGGCTTTATGACGTCATCAGCATGTCCTGTCTCAGGCTTGGATGGTGATGATGATGATGATGATGTCCTGATCTGTCCTAATATGAGGATTGATGGTCATCAGCGAGTTCAGGCTTGGATGGTGATGATGATGATGAGACGTTATTACAAGGATGGTGTAGAAGAATCTATTTTTTCAGTGCTGGTTATGGTATGATGATGAATGGCGGTGAGATGAAAATAGCTTAAATTTGATGATGGCCATATCGTCATCAGCATGTCCTGTCTGTCCTAAGAGATTGAACCTTATCCGTATCCTACAGAGATTGAACCTTATCCATATCCTACAAAGAGTAAATTTTATCCACACCCCACCTTATCCTACAAAGATTGAACCTTACCCATATCCTACAAAGATTAAACCTTATCCTATCCATAAAGATTGAACCTTATCCATACCCTATCAACATTATACCTTTTCCGTATCCTACAAAGATTAAACCTTCAACAAGTTGGTTTTAATAATGTTTTTTTCCGTGGCAAGTGAATAACTTTGGAAAAAATTTTTATTGCTGTAGATTGTATAACGAAGTTACGTAAGTGAGCGCAGAATATTAATGGCATCATGCAATTTACCTTCCCCGTAAACCGACACCCATTTTTTCCCCCTGAAGCGGGTTCCCGAATGCCGGTTATAATCTTGTTTAAAAGATCCATCCCATCTCAACAGCAGGAGTTCCTAAGCATTTTCAGCTTGGGCCCCAAATCTTTTTCTCTTGGACTTATATTCCGTTAAACGCATCCGCTATTCGCTAACGAGCAGAAGGCTTAATCAAAATCCATACTTTTCTCGCCGACTTTCATGTGCGCTGTAGGCATTACATAAGGTCCTTTGCGGCGTCCCTTCGGCCCCTAGCTGCCACCCCTTTCATTCCTTTTACTGTACCTCCGTTCGTATTATCTTTCTTCCATCCACCCTCTCCTAACAACTGTCTCATAGTAGAGCTGCGAGGTTTTCCTCCTGTTACACCTTTCAAACCATTTTACCCTCAATTTCCATTTCAGCGCTGAATGACCGCATAGGTCCTTGCGCTTAGCCTTTGGGTTATATTTTATATTCTATTCCATTCCTGCCTCAAAAATACCCCAACTCAACTCCGTTGGAATGGTTCCCCTGAGGATGAAGTATTTCCTCTGTAAGTCCCACAGTGATATCAGAATCTCGCCTTTAAATGGGATAGTGATTGATTTACGAAAGTCAGGCTGTCAGGCCAGGCACTGGGGCCACTCCCGGCTTAAGACAGGGAAAAGAGGGAGTTGGACAGGATGGTAAAGAGATCCGGAAAATAAAGGAGATGAGGTTAAGTACACCTTAGTTTTACCAGACCACTTAGCTGATTAACAGCTCTCCTAGGGCTGGCCCGAAGCATTAGACTTAATTTACGTGGCTAAGAACCAATTGGTTACCTAGCAACGGGACCTACAGCGTATTGTGGAATCCGAACCACATTATAGCGAGAAATGAATTTCTATCACCAGAGATAAATTCCTCTAATTCTTCATTAGCCGGCCGGAGACTCGAACTCGGGCCTAGCGAGTGCTAGCCGACAACTCTACCGACTCGCCCAACGAAGAACTAAGGAAGTAGTAGGATCTTGTGGAACTGGGAGAAAACCCCTCAGATGCACAAAGAGGTTAATAGTCAGAGAGGGTGGACAGCAAGATTGAAGGAAGGACATGGGAATGGCGGTAAAGTAAAAGGCTGAAAAGCGGGTGCAGCTAGGGGCTGGTGGGGCGGTGCTAGCATCCTCATTAGTAATGCCTACAGTGCACCACATGAGGTACACTGGCGGCACTACCCCCCTACCGGGTAAAAGGAACAGTGAGTTCAAAGGAATTACCTTTTATTTCCCATTGACCCAAAAAGTACGAAATAAGGGAAAAATGGAGGAATGACAGCTAAATGACAGCTAAAAAAAAATTATATACGAACTTACCAGAGACACCAAAATAAACAGAACACAGGTACAGAAGTATGCTTGTTATTGGTATAATTACCTTCATAAATAATGGCAGTGAAGAGTTAATTGCTCCTGAAAAAAAAATGAGAAACTCAACTCGTCTGTAATTAAATATGACGCATTTGATATATGATGAGAAATTCATGTGTATATGCAAACGTAATACTAAAATAATTTGCCAGACAACATGGACATATCTGTATATCTTTCTTGGATGTACGTTGGCAGAAGATTTTATCTTTTGAAAGAGGCGGAATATCCAGCAAGAAGTGATAATGATATCTCTGAAGAAGTCCGGATGGTCTGTTGCCGTTAAGTCTAACAAAATAAAGCAAAATTAGCTGGTTATTTATTCAAGCATATCAGCATATTTTATTTCAGTTACTGTAAAGGGTGTACTGTGTTAGAAATCTGAAAGATTACTACGTTAGAATTAAGTGAAGCATTACTGTTCCAGATCACCATTAGATCATTAAAAGTAAAATTGTGTATCAGAGTGGGAGAAAATTAAATTTTTACCAACGCAAGATTGAATAACGGATCACAAGGAATGTGATGCGCCGTCGCAAGGTTAGAAATAAATCTGTGTATCAGAGTGGTGAGAACATTTAATTCTTCCCCACACGCCAACTCAATTGACACAAGTACTTTAAAGACGCGCCGTCGCCCAAAATAAAGCAAGATCTCGACCTTGAAACTGGGCTGAACTGCAGTGAGTACCCCAACGCCGCAAGAGCAGTCTTGAACAAAGAACGCGAGGAGCCGTTACATAGGATTCTGTAACACGATACGAAGAAAAACAGATGAACATAACAGGAAATTATCTGCTCCCGAGTGACAGCTGCATGCAGCCAACAAAGAGTAGAAAGTCTTGGCGATGATAACATCTTGAGTAAGCGTTGTATCATCGCTTTGAATTCTTTTGTTTTTCCAGCAGCGAAGGAAATGTTTGGCTGTCTGAGAATCTCAAGACTTGTTAGTAAGTTTCTCAGGGATGGCGTCATCATTTGTTAGTCTGGGACTAGTACTAACATTTGACGACGTAGTTGATTAAAATATTCATGTTTGTTGTGTATATATATATATATATATATATATATATATATATATATATATATATATATATATATATATATATATATATATATATATATATATATATATATATATATATATATATATATATATCTATCTGTCTTAAAGGGTAGATTGAAACCCTTGCAGAGACCGTATTAGACGGGCCTATTCTACTTCAGGGAAGTAGAATATGGCTCAAGTTACATAATGTTTACCCAGCAACAAACAACAAGCTCGGCTGCTGAGATACATTAGAGGAGAAGGAATTCGTCTTAGTGATAGACGCATAATTTATGAACACTGAACGAATGACAAGGCACAGGATTGAAATTGCTTTGAGGATGCATCACGACCTATTTGCGAAATCGTTTTTATGATTATATTTCATGAAAATCCCTTTTTGTAGGATATGTGTGGTCCGTAGATGAAGCTTTGAATGTCAGATCTTGAACATATTACCACAATTAACAAGTTATCCTAATTTCTACAAAAGGAATAGGGAGAAAATGGCACAAAAGATAGTTGTCAGTTGTAGAAAATCAACAGCACAAACGCCACGCGACGTAACCGTCGTCTCTATTGAGATTGTGATTGCCTTTTTAGCCGCTCGTTTTGCTCTCCTGATTGTTTCATTTTTCGTCGCCTTTTAAAAACATCGTAAAAACGTTGTGCTACAACGGCCGGATGTGTCCAGACGATGCACGCAAAGCATTGGCAGGAAGAGATGAGTAGATTTTTCCCCTCTCTCGACCTGCCTGCCTGCCTGAGCCTTATTTGGGCGACATGGCAGGTTCCGGTACCCAGCTGACATCCCCCCTCTGGCTCAGACACTCGACTGCAGCTACCCTTCCATTTCCTGCTGGTGTTTCGAGATGAGCCTGGCTATAGCCCCTAGTAACATCGCAGGATTCTTGGCTTAATGTGACGTGGGATATGAGAGAGAGAGAGAACCACAACGGTTGCTGCTTTGGGTTGTTATCTACGCGGTGCTAGTACTAAACATGGCGGAAGTTCCCATTTCTATATTGTGTGGTCGACAAATTATTATATTAATAAACGATATCTTCGTGCAGCAGTCTACGGTTTAAAATTTGTACGGTGTAGATATTTTTTTCCTTGTAGATAACAAGCCAAAGTAGCACCGAACAACGTGTTTGTAGTACTACTGGAGGAAGCGCCACGTTGTAGTAGACTCATTGAAGCGAAACTGTTGGAAGCTTGTGCGTTATTTATTCAGGCCGTGGAGAGAGAGAGAGAGAGAGAGAGAGAGAGAGAGAATGATTGTGTCCAGCCTCATCTACGTGATGGCTGTATTCCGGGGTTTGAGTGACATCCCCCTCATTCTGTGTATCTTCTCCGGCGGTTATCAGAATACCCCAAACATGGCAGGTAAACCCTTCTCCATCATCCAATCGACTTGGTGTGACAATCTTGCTCTTCTCCCCTACATCTCCCTCCAGCCGCTTCAAAGCTATTACGTTCGAGCATTGTATTTGTTAGTAATCAGTCTGAAAGCTTAGAAAACAAACGAGGAAACCGGTCAGAGAAAGAGCGAGTGGATCTGTTTGACTGGCAACTGTTTGTGTTTGCTCACCCTAGACTGAAAAGGAAGCTGTTAGACTTGCCGGTTTCATTTTAAATCGTAATTTCAGGACTAAGGCGAATTTTTAAAAAATTGTCTCAATAACTTAATTGTTTTCTGTTTTATGAATTAAATGGTGATTGATAATCTACATTAGCCAAATGTTTCTTCCTATTTCGCGCAAGAGTACGTTCTCTGGACTCTTGTTTGGCAAATGAAGAGGAATTAAGTACTTTCTTTTCTATATAAATATATATAACAACTATGCTAGCACATATTCCCCTCTACATCATTATCGTTTGAGTGGGTGTCTTCGAGTCCACTTGGCATGACATGGCCAGGGTTAATATTCCCATGTTTCAATAAATAATTATGGAGCCCCGCCTATTAGGCCTATAGGTAACATCCGTTACAGGAAAAAGTAGGCCTATAAGCCTTTCACCGCCAACCCGCTTTTCTGCTTAATCATTGGATCTCCATTCGATAAGTTACTCTGAATAGCGTTCAGCTTTCTCTACTCTAATTATTACTGAAAAAGGTCTCGTGAAACCTCCTTAATTGGGGAAACTGCCCTGAAATCGAAGTCACACCAAGGTGTTTTGGCGCCGTCTAGCGTTGTGCATTTAAAAGTAGTGCTAATAGACTATATTTATTCTGTATTAATGCAAAAACTGTATGTATTCTTGTATACTAAGACGCTGTCCCGCGAGAATGGACACGCAGACTTCGCAAAATTGGTCATGGGAGCAAAGTTCGGCTGACAAGATGCTACACGATGTCTGACAAGCAGGCATGGCAGACTAACCGCTACTTTAAGACAGAGCTGGTACGGGAAATCACACAAAGAAACGTCGTTTATCGATCATCATTCCGGTGGCTCAGGAAAGTATAAAGTACGAAAATGGTTATCTTGTAGAGCAACGACTAAGGAGAACACTTGAAGTTTTAGGTGTAACTTATATTTAAAAACTTTACACGTGCTACAGCTGCTCTGAGGAAAATTTATTCCAAATATTATTATGGTTATAACCCCGCCCCCCAGAAAAGTTAAAAATACGTTAGAGCTCTATAAATGAACGGAATCATCCGCTGTTGAAATATGAAACATAAAAAACTTAACATTTCGAACTGCACTAGAAAAATTAACAATTATCGTTAGTTAGTCTGCAGTGAGAGGTGGCTTCCGTTAGCTCAATTTGATAACGAGGTGTCAGTTTATATTTGTATTATATATCAAGACTCTCACAGTTTTAGGTGTTTTAGGAATATACCAACAAAAAGAAAGTACATGAAAAATAGAAAAATACGAAAATAAAACTTAGATAAATCTTAGAGACAAGCAAACGACATTAGTGTTGACATAAGCTCACGTGGATCCTAGCAGATGTGAACGTCGAGGTTCTCTCTCTCTCTCTCTCTCTCTCTCTCTCTCTCTCTCTCTCTCGTCTGGGTTCTAACCTGGCCTTAGGATGAGATACAGATATAAGTTGATATCGACTCAGCTGTACATGTTACAGCAAATTTCAGGTTCTGTACTTGGAACAGATGTCAGCCCTTCCGCAACACGATAGCAGATTTGTGAATTTTGTAACACTAGGCTAAATGTGCATTTTTGTCACTTATGCAAGCGTGACTTTTGTTTACATCCATAAGTAGTAAGCCGCAAATATCATGTAAGTCGAATTCATGATAGGCTTACCCAACTGAATTCGATATTAAACGACATTTGTGGCCTGAGGTATATACATACATAATACATACATACATACTACGTACTATATATATATATATATATATATATATATATATATATATATATATATATATATATATATATATATATATACATATACATAATCATATATATATATATAATATATATATATATATATATATATATAAACTAATAGCAGACACTTCAAACCACGTCTCTTTGAAATATATCTCCTTGAACGAGACCAGTTACAAAACGCAAGCGAATATTCTCGCTTTGAAAACTACACCTGATACTCTGATTATCCTCCAACACTTTTTTTTTAAGGGAACGATACCAGCTCGGATCCAATTTCGTAAAAAAAGAAAAGAGAGAGAGAGAGAGAGAGAGAGAGACAGAAAAAGCTAATAATAACCAGCGTATCATCCCTTTTTGAGGACGGAAATAATTGTGTCAGTAATGAAGGTGAATTACCTGTTGGTAATTATAGACGGAGGTAGGATGCAAGAGTCGGGTTGATTTTTGCTTGTACCAGATCATGGCTAATTTCTCTTTTTATTTATTTTGTTTATTTATTTATTCGCCTTGAATAATTATTTTTAGTTTCATATTTAATATCATTAAGGCGTCAGTGACTTAGCAGATGTCGTGACGCCAGTTTAAGTCGCCATGAATCAATCAGTCAATCTTACGTGATTAAAAATTATTGATGGTCTTATACCGGTTGATGACTCCTGCCAGGTTAATGATAAGGGTTTTTTTGATCTCAGAGCTGGAATGCGGCAGGAAATGTTGCATGCTTTAAGTAAATGATATATTATGCAGTGCTTGCGTCCTCACGCAGACGTTAGCTAGACTACATGTATTCACGTGCATCTACACATACATTATGTATATATGTATGTATATATATGTGTGTGTCAAGTTGCTAAGTCCACGTTCTGGTTGCTTTTTATGTTTGTTTAATGCCTATCTGTCTGTCTGTATGTATGTATGTATGTATGTATGTATGTATGTATGTATGTATGTATGTATATATATATATATATATATATATATATATATATATAAATATAATATATATTTATATATTATATATATACATATACATACACATAAGTATTTATATATACATATATATATGAATTATTTCTCACGAGTTATGTAATTTCCTCAAGTCGTGACATTTTGCCTCAGTAAATGAAACGCTTTTACTGAATCCGTGTGATTTCTAGTAGGGGTGATATTAAATCATCTTAGGTGGCTCATATACAACTAAGCTTTACTAAACTGTATGATAAAATACTCTTTAGCAGTCGGCATTATAGCTTGAGTCACTGCTTTTTAAATCTTGAAATTCTTTGCAATGTTTTTCTCTCTCTCTCTCTCTCTCTCTCTCTCTCTCTCTCTCTCTCTCTCTCTCTCTCTCTCTGTATTTATATACTTACTGTAAATCTTACAGGTTTTTGCAATGACACCCCTCCTCTCTCTCTCTCTCTCTCTCTCTCTCTCTCTCTCTCTCTCTCTCTCTCTCTCTCTGTGTGTGTGTATTTATACTTACAGTACTGTAAACTTCCAGGTTTTTGCAATGACACCCCTCCTCTCTCTCTCTCTCTCTCTCTCTCTCTCTCTCTCTCTCTCTCTCTCTCTCTCTCTCTCTCCGTGTTTGTTTATACTTACCGTAATTTATTACGTCCAGATAGACGTGAAAATGGAGGGGGGTTAACTCCCCAGCGGTGGCGCTCCCTCGCAAAAATAGAGGGGATTGGTCACAGGAGACCCCGTGACGTCACGAAAGAGGCCTGAGCGTTCTGTTACACGTTCCCCAATTATATAGTTCAAAGGCAGGGTCCCGCAAGGGGGGGGGAGGAATAGCCCAATCTCCCCCTTTTGCAGGCCCGAAGGCCTGTTCTATACCTGCCTCTGTCCGTTTTAGAAGATATGAGACATATGTAACCTACACCTCTCTCTCTCTCTCTCTCTCTCTCTCTCTCTCTCTCTCTCTCTCTCTCTCTGGCAGGTTCCTAAATTGTTCAGTTTCCTCATTCTCCAGGTCAAGGAACTATTGACAATTATGTTAAAACGAATTGAAATTAATGTTAAATCGGCGAGCCTTAGTAATTAATAAATCATAAAGACTCCTCTCTGACATACCATGTCCACAGGCCCATAAGAAACGAGGAAGCCATTACAAAATGATTAAAATCAGTCTCGGGGAAACTCAACAAAGGTTCGCCAAGACACAGGAAATGAACAACGAGTTCAGAAGAGCAGAGCGAGACTCCTTAGCGAATTAATGAGATCACAAACCGTGACAGCAGAACTCCTGGTTAGTGTCATAGAGGGGGGTGGAAAAAGGAACGCAAATTAGACCAACAGAAAACACCTTCTTCAATTGAAGACGCGTCGGAGGCTTTTTATCGAGTCGGCGCATGCGCGTGTCCGATCAGAGATAGCAGCTGAACCTAGAACAGCGAATGTTGACCAGGATCTCTCGTGGCAAAGAGAGAGAGAGAGAGAGACAGACAGACAGACAGACAAAGGAGGAATGAGAGAGAGAGAGAGAGAGAGAGAGAGAAAGGAGAAATAAGATAGAGAGAGAAAGGAGAAATGAGATGGAGAGAGAGAAATGAGATAGAGGGACAGAAGAAGATAAAGAGAGAGGAATAGAGAGAGAGAGAGAGAGAGAAAGGAGAAATAAGAGAGAGAGAAAGGAGATAGAGAGAGAAGAAGAAGAAAAAAAAAAAAATAACGGCGCCTCACACAAAAAGAGTTTTTGAAAGATGTGAGACGGATTTTCTCAGGTCACTGTAGACAGCGGGCAAAGGAACAGCAAAACGAACAGCATCCTCTTGCAGCAGATAAGCGGAGATAAGCGAACCAGAACTATAGTTTGAATGAGAAAAAAAATATGATACTAACAAGTCATAACAGTACAGGGTTTCAGAAATATAGGGAAACAACAATATTGTAAAAGAGATGCTGGGATCTCTCTCTCTCTCTCTCTCTCTCTCTCTCTCTCTCTCTCTCTCTTTCTCTCGTATGTTTTATAAATTCATTAGATCGTTGTTAAAATGTATATAGCCTAAGCTGGTATTCATGTACTGTATGTATGTATATATATATATATATATATATATATATATATATATATATATATATATATATATATATATATATATATATATGATGTATCTATTAGATATATATTTTATATATATATATATGTGTGTGTGTATGTATGTATTTGTGTATGCGTGTGTGTGTGTGTGTGTGTGTGTGTGTGTGTAGGCAGAGAAAGCAATGGAGAGAGTCTCGCTCAAATTTTATCTTAGACAAACGACAGTTTGTGACCAGGAATACCATCAAAGTATGAACTTTAGCCGCACCCAAAACTGTCTCTTTCCCAAATCTCCCAAATCTCAGGATTTCTTCTTTTAGAGGCGATCGAGAGATTTATCAGGAACTCTCTTTTCGTCGTCTTCTTTTGTCATCTTTTTTCCTTATTTTATTTTGTGATTTTAACAAAAAATCAAAATAATTCTTGCAGTGCCTTAACAACAACTAAAATCACATGAATTCTTGCAGTGCTTTTACAGAGTCCAAAAGAATTCTCGTCACGCGCCCACAGAGTACAAATCTGATATCACAAAAAAATTATTGTACCTTCAACAAAAATTCATATCAGTTCTTGCAGTGCCTTAACAAAACTCGCATTAATTCTTGCGGTGCTTTCACAGGGTTCATAGGAATCCTCGCCATGCGTTCACAGAGCACAAATCAATTCACATATTCCAAATTCTCTTCCGATAAACTCATTGGTACGAAAATATTCTGTACGAAAATATTCTGCGCCGCTGCCAAAGAATTCTGGGTTAAAGATCTCGTTGAACGACCGAGTTCTTCTCGTTATCTGTCGTGAATTGTTTGAATAGGCAGCGTAGTAAACTGCTAAAATGTAAGAGTTCAATGTTTAACAGATCTCGCTCTTTTCGTTAATAAAATGTGTGAGATATAAAAGCGGCTGTCAGATGTATATTCAAAGCATAAATTTCTAGCTGTAAGGTTTGAATGTTTAGCAGATCTCGCTCACATCTTTAACATAATATGTGAGAGATAAAATGGACTGTCAGGTGTATATTTCAAGACTGTATATTTATTTTGTATGTGGAATATTCTCCTCAGACCTACCTGGGTTCTCCAGTTACCCTAATTCTCACTATCCAAATTTACCTGTTTTTTTTTGGGCCTGAAAAGGCCATGAACCCAAATATACCACACTCAACCTGAGACTCGTTATCTGAGAGGTACCTCTTACCTCTCCTTTACCGCGTCCTCCAGTTACCTTAATTCCCCCTATCCAAATTTCCCTGTTTTTTCCTAAATCTGACAAGGCCATGAACCCAAATACACCACACTCAATCTAAGACTCTTTATCTGAGAGGTACCTCTTACCTCTCCTGCTTACCTCTCCTTCTTTATCCAAATTTTTTTTTTAATTTGACGAGTCCTCCAGCATTATCCTTAATCCCCTAATACAAATCCACCCCCTTGTTTTTTAAATCTGACGAGGTCATGAACCCAAATACACCACACTCAACCTGTGACTCATTATGTGAGAGGTACCTCTCACCTCTCCTTCTTCACAGCCTCATTTGCATCTGTGACCCGAAGCTCGCATACGTCGTGCTTATCACCCACAAAAGAGCATTGTTGAAAGAGAAACATTTGGCCAGGAAGGATTTCCCGAATGGCGAAGAGATTTGCAGTGATCTCGAAAGCACAAGGGTTATTGGTGTTGCGGGGATTCAGGGCGATGCAGAAGCACTTAGGGAAATCAAGTGCTTGGCAAAGAATGAACACAGTCCTGCTTGAAGGTCGACAGACTTCGTTTCATGACTGTTTAATGTTCCGTTCCCTTATAAAAGTGGGAAATTATTCATAGAAGAAAATGTTTTGTTTTTAATTATAAGTTTCTTGAACGGGGAAAATAACAAAAATTGAGTAAATAAAAAAAAATGAAATGAATAAAACTGATAAGCAATGCTAGACAACACGATCTTGATAAGTTTCTTGAATGAGGAAAAGAATAAAAATTAAATAAATAAAGCTGAATAAACGATGCTAGAAAACACGATCCTGTTAATTTCTTGAATGAGTAAAACAACAAAAATTAAATAAAGCACAAGCAATACTACAAAGACACAAGCAGTGTCACACTGCGACTTCAGACAACAAAAGAGAGAGAGAGAGATAGAAAAAATTTTATTTAGGACAGATTGCTTGACTTAATACCAGATTGTGTTATCAGTCATTCGTATCCGACCTCACAATTACATGTTAATGTTCACAGTGAACTGTTGCAGAGATTGCTTTGGTCTAGAGGTGAGAAAACTGAAAAGGAACACAAAAGTATGAAAAGAAAAATCTTAATTTTTTTCTTGTGAAAAATCTACAAGTTAGTCATAATTGAACAACATAAAAGTGTAAAAAAAGAACATTCTAATGGGTTTTAAGTGTAAAATATCTGCAAAATTTATCACATTAGACTAACACGTCCATACGACCACCCCTTTGAAGTTCACAGAAAAAGAAAATTTGACAAAAGTATGCAAAAATTTAATTGAAAAATATCCGTTTGATGGTTTCGCAAAAATTGGCAATAATTTAACTGAAAAACATCACTTTGACTGATGTTTTCACAAAAATGGACAACAGTTTACTGGAAAACATCGCTTTGACTGATGTTTTTACAAAATTTGACAACAGTTGAACTGAAAAACATCGCTTTGACTGACGTGTGTTGATAGTTTCGTGTTGACAGATTACATCACATATTCATAACGTGTTAAAAAAATGTGGCGTTAAAACAACAATATAAAGCCCTTTAAACTTCATAAAACAGATGAAAAACAATTATTTTGTTGTTTCACCGCAAGAAAAAAAAACTGAAACGACAGGAAGTGAATAGTATGATAATCCGCCTTACTTAAGTATATCTTGTATTTTATACAGTATAGAAAATTATTGCATAAACAGTCTGAGACTTCCTTATAATTCGATTTATTTCATCTTTGTTCCAATTCCATTCTCTTTTCATTCATATTTAATACGTATATTTTGAAATTGTATTTAATCGACAGTGGACATTAAATCTGACGTGAGACTTTTCGTCGATCTGAACCACCGAAGGAGATTCGACCAAGATTCTTCGACCCCCTTTCCGCAACTTCGAATCTTTCGCGTCGATCGTGATTCAAACCTATAATCTGTATCTTTCACGTAGGCCTATCTTCTAGACAAAGGCCTATTATTCCAGTAGTCTCGTAACGGTAAAAAAGAAATAAAAACAGCAAGAGTAGGCTTATTTTCCCTGTGGAGGAAGCCTAGGAAATAAAAAGATAATAAGGGTAAATCCTCCCCTTGTTTTTTTGTATTCCAGAGGAGGAAACGCGGTTGTCATGGCCTATTTAACACTCCGTTATGGGCTGGTGCTTCTCGAGAACAATTTGGAAATTGTCCCGTGTCGAAGATCTTGACACGACGGCGTACTTATCCGAGCGGATTATTCACGCTTGATCTGTGAAACCGCGACTGCCCTGGTAGCACTTTCCCCGAAATGTAGCCGAGTATCGGGACCTTTCCCTGAAAAAAAAAAGCGGGACGCCATATCTTAAAAACTAACCATAGAATTTTCTTGAAAATAATCTCATTATTTATCCCACCCCGAGATCTCTATATAATCTCATTATGTTTCCCACTCCCAAATTATAGTAGAGGAATAAAGTAACTTATCCTAACCTAAACTAGGGGCATGGCAAAAAAAAAAAAAAAAAAAAAAAGCCTGGGCTGGAATTTGCGTCCCGGTAAACCAATTTTTGCGCGGTGGGGTCCATCAACAAGTAAATCTATTTTTCCTTTACAGATGTAGCATTTTGCGTACGGTATTGCGTTGTGACAGAGAACTTGTAATTTGATCTTGTAGATATCCCGGCTTAAGTGATATAGGATCAAATTACTTTATACAGGAATTTTTAGAACCAAAATTACATGTGATATGGTCATCAATCAGTAACTGTTTTTCTTTCAGAAAAATAGCATTCTGCCACATTGTAATTTGCTCTTGTAGACATCCTACCATAGGTTATATAGGATTAGATTTCTTAATGTCGGAATTTTTAGGACCCTTTCGTCATATATATGTATACTAACCACTCTGAAGTGACACAGCAACACACACGCATTGGAAAATTTGAGAGAAACATTACAAAATATAATCCTCTACAGTTCCTCAGCGTTTCTGTTACACGTATCGGAAAATTGAGAGAAACATTACAAGATCTAATCCTGGGTTCCTTGGCGTTTGTGATACACGTATTGGAAAATCGAGAGAAACATTACAAGATCTAATCCACCAGAGTTCTTCGGCGTTTCTGTTACAATTATTGGAAAATCGAGAGAAACATTACAAGATCTAATCCACCAAAGTTCATTGGCGTTTGTGATACATCTATCGGAAAATCGAGAGAAACATTACAAAATGAATCCACCAGAATTCCTCGGTGTTCCTGTTGCAATTATTGGAAAATCGAGAGAAACATTACAAAATGAATCCACCAGAGTCTCCCAGCGTTTCTCCTTCGGGCAACAGCAGCTGCTGCTGAAGATGTCAACCTTTGCGTCCAGGTCTGGAGCTATTAATTACGACCTGTCCGCACGTTGTCTCATTATCCTGGAACCTGGGCGATTAACGTGTCCTTCCGTAGGTCTACATTACGTGGCAATTTTCAAGATTTCCTGTCTTTGTTAAGAAAGGGGAAGGTAAAAGGAAAAAAAAAGAAGAAAATTGTTGGTGAAAGTGTAAACCTTGAAGGCCAAAGAACAGAAATGCTGGAAAAATAATGTCGGTGTTATTGCCTGTTGAAAAGAGTCTGCGCTGGAAAAGAGGAAGCCTGTTGTATTTTATACATCCGCGCGTCGTTTAAAAACACACGTATACATACTGTATCTTTATGTAACTGTACGTTAAATTTTTCTTCACTTAAAAAGTCCCCGTATAGGGTAGTGCCGTCAGTGTATCTCACGCGGTGCACTGTAGGCATTGCTTATTAAGGTTCTCTGCAGCGTCCCTTCGGCCCCTAGCTGCAACCCCTTTCATTCCTTTTGCTGTACCTCCGTTCATGTTTCCTTTCATCCATCTTACTTTCCAGCCTCTCCTAACAATTGTCTAAACATTATTTTCAGCGCTGAATGACCTCATAGGTCCCAGCGCATGGTCTTTGGTCTAAATTTTATAGTCTAATCATAATTCACTTAAAAAGTGCGTATGTTTTTTCCAACGAGATATTTGTAAATGAAAACGAATTACTTTTTACTTTTCACTTATTTTTAAAGATTATCCTCACATGTCAGAAAGCAAATTCCTCCTACGCATTTGACGTTTGAGAATGTCATTCAGATATTCATATACTGGCCTTGTTATTCATGTTTATGAACGGGAAGTATTTTTTGTCAAAAGGGACTTTATTTAAGGAGTCCAAAGTTAAAAAAAAAAATCATTCTTGTTTAGCCGATCTTTTATGCCTAACAAGAGATCGCCTGAATATTATGATCGGTATGCTATCGATGTACCTTCTACTTATATTCTTTAGAATTACTAAAGAATATTACCACTTACAAAGGCTTACAAAGAAGAAGAATGTAAAGTAACTGAGAGGGAGTACAAATCACTTACCGTTACCAGCCTTTTACAGAAGCAGGCACCCTAGTTGATCAACCATTTCAATAAGGACCCACCCAAAATTGTATCAGAAGTGATGACTCCAAGTAACTCATTACCCAGGTAGTGATACCAATTAGAAAACAGCTGACTCAGATATAAAATATTTGATTTGTTCGTCCTCTTCTGAGAGCTGTGATGTGACTAAAATGATTCTCGGTGATCGTGTGAGGCTGTTATGCGGTGTTCTTGAAACTTTGGAGAGAGCTTGTAAATGCCAGACTTTTATATCAGTCTTTGTTATTTATTTATATATATTAATATATTTATTTATTTATTAACTTAGTTCCCTTGCCGTTTCATTCTCCTTCAGCTTCTGTTGAATAGATTTGGCAAATTTAAAAGAAATCTGGAAAAAAAAATTTTTCTCTCATTTCAGCGGCACGGTCTGTAAAGATAACCCATGACATTTCTCAGTTCTCTCTCTCTCTCTCTCTCTCTCTCTCCTGATGATTATGGAGATGACGGTCTCGAGACACACACACAACTCTTGATTCTGATTGTCGATAATTGAAAAGGGAGAGAAAAAAGTCCCAAGCAAAATTGAGGAGAGGAGGAGTAGGAGGAGGAGGGGGAGGGTTGGGGGAGGGGAAGGCGGTAGTGAGAGAAAAGGGGGTTAGGTTATCAGGTAGGGGGACCCAGAAAATAAGGGGATGAATGGAAGAAGGGAGAGAGAGAGAGAGAATTTGGATAGGTGCCAAGAGGAGTAGAAAAGTGAAATGATGACTCTCCCAAGAACGGTTCTCTCTCTCTCTCTCTCTCTCTCTCTCTCTCTCTCTCTCTCTCTCTCTCTCTCTTTCATCCTTCCAGCAGATACGCACGATGATAGTCATTTGACGCAGTCGGATTTGGCGTTGGCGAAAGATCTCTTGAAATGTTGAGTCACACGCATCCTTTCCGCCTGTGTGACTTCACTCTTGTCATTGTTAATCTTGTTTCATAAAGCTTATCTAGTTTTGTCTTTATTTATTTATTTATTTAATTTTTTTTATACTTGTTGAAATCATCAACAGTTTCTTTATATATTTTATCTGATCGGCTATCTGCATTTTTGTTAGTTAAATATTTATGGACGTTTTCCTCTAATGATTTCCCGTAGTTGGTGGGTTGTACCGTCAGTCCACCTCACGGGGTGCACTGTAGGCATTACTAAAGGTTCTTTGCAGCGTTCTTTTAGATGCAACCGCTTTCCCTTTTACTGTGCCTCCATGCATATTATCTTTCTTCCATCCCTATCCACACTCTCCTAATAAGTATTTTTGCAACTGTAGGTTTGCTCCTGTTACACCATTCGAACCTACCTTATCAGTTTCCCCTTCAGCGCTGAATGACCTCATAGGTCCCAGTGCTTGGCCTTTGGCCTAAACCCTATATTCCATTCCATTCCATTCGAGTGATTCTCCAATAGCCACGGACCAAATTTAACATCAAGCACAAGTTGACAAGTAGGTAGGAATATCTTTATTGATATTGATGACTAAAATCATGAGCCTCTTGAATCTATTACTGTAGTCCGCTATCTGTCATCCTGAAAGACCCAAGACTGACAGCTTTTATTTATTCTGTTTGTTTTTGCTTTCGTTACTCTTTTGTTCAAGTTTATGGCTCTTCATTGTTATGAATTTAAAAATTGTAAAAGTATGCAAGGCTTCCTCCAAATGCCATAGTGTTGTATACCTCGTATTGGGTTACCCATGTTATTGATTTTCTAGTTTATAGCTTCTGTTTGCTTTAACTGGTTCTTTCTTTGCCTACATTTCATTTCACTCTGATTTTCTCTTTGTTGGTTCTTTTACGATTTGGGTTTTCTGTAATAATAATAATAATAATAATAATAATAATAATAATAATAATAATAATAATAATAATAATAATATTATTATTATTATTATTATTATTGTTATTATTATTATTATTATTATTATTATTATTATTATTATTATTATTATTATTATCATCTAATTATTATTATTAGCCAATTATTATTATTGTTTTATATTATATTATTATTATTATCATCTAACAATAGCCAAATCTACTGTTTTATAATAATAATAATAATATTATTATTATTATTATTATTATTATTATTATTA
>NC_089755.1:53699297-53731797 GCF_040412425.1 Macrobrachium rosenbergii | reverse complement strand
TTCAAGGTTAACTGACGAAATATAATGCATGAAACACTTCCGTGCACCCGTGATTGAGTCTGGGAGGTAAAAAGTAATTCAAATGAGGCATAACCATTCAAGTCACTATGGAGGACAATGGTCACTAAAGTTGTTGAAGGTTGTCATACTTGTCGATTATAATAATGAATTTTGGATTACCGTCATTTCTATGATATACAACGAACTTCGATTTGGTGATGGTGACAGAGAAACCCTATTTGTTTTTCCAGGACAGTGCTTCTCACCAGCGCGTTCCAGGACCTTTGGCGGAAGACAGTATTATTGAAATTGGTGGTTCGGCCTGTAGCCTCAAACAAGTTCGAAAATCACAGCATTATTGCATCTACTGTCATAATCTCTCAAAAGAAGACTGATAATGGCCTGTATCATCCTGACGCAGACTGAAGTCTTGTAAGCCTGAGCGGTAGGTAATAATCTGACGCAGACTGGCGTCAGGTAAGCCGGAGCGTACCTAATAACCTGACGCAGACTGGCGTCAGGTAGGCCGGAGCGGTACCCAATAACCTGACGCAGACTGACGTCAGGTAAGCCTGAGTGGTACCTAATAATAACGACAGAGAATGATATGATTCGGTCATGCTAAGATGGATCGTGAAATCTCGAAGAAAAAAGAGAAGCCATTTTTTTCCCGAAAATGAGAACTTCCGTCAGGCCTAAGGCTGATCGGATAGAGATAAATGAGGCAATGGAAGATACGGATGGTGAGTCCATAGCCTGAAGGCGGCGCAGAAGGCGGAATCAGAGAGAAAGAAGAGGAGAAAGTCAAGCGAAGTCTTCCAGAGGCCAGTGGCGATATGGACATGATAATTGTAAGTATGACTCCTTTATTATAATTATAATTTTAATTTGGAATAAGTAAGTGAATACGTTGTTTCACGTTTTTATTTTGCAAAACTGAATTCTAAGGTATAAATAAATCTGCATGAATTGACTTTAAAGTATTCACTAGCGAATTTAGCTGAACAGAATATAGAAGTAAATCAATTTGTCTGTCCAAACTTTGTGCTGAATGTATATTTGCCTCTCTCTCTCTCTCTCTCTCTCTCTCTCTCTCTCTCTCTCTCTCTCTCTCTCTCTCTCTCTCTATATATATATATATATATATATATATATATATATATATATATATATATATATATATGTATATATATACCTCTCTCTCTTTCTCTCGTTGTCAATAACCTAGTTGTTTGACGCCAGTTTTATCAATCATAAATCAATCAATCAATCAATTCTCTCTCTCTCTCTCTCCTGACACCTCTTGCCCTGACAGCCTAAACAATTTAAAATCAAATCATATTTATCTAAACTCACTTAAACTCCCAAATCCCTCCCGGCCGTAATATCAGAAGTCAACCATAACCACTCAACAAAGATCCTCGCGCTGAAGCTGTTTGTCCTTTCGGCAACGATTCATTTCTTCCTCGCCAAAGGGCGCGATCATCACGACGAAGTTCTCTGACGAGGCACTCGAAGCCGCCCCTGTTTAGCGAGCGTGATTTCAGAGACTGAAGTGTCTATGAGCGAGCGGTCCAGGTTCTTCGGTCGGTGTTTGCCGAACGTGGTTCGGTCGGAACGGTCCCCCTCTGGGAGGAGAAATTGTCCTCTCTCTCTCTCTCTCTCTCTCTCTCTCTCTCTCTCTCTCTCTCTCTCTGTCTCTCTCGTATATGTGTATTCAATGCATTGTAGGATAACCATACATTTCGTTACAGAATTAAATGATGAAATTCATCGAATTCCCGCTGCCTTATATAGACCTGGTAATATTCTTGTCTTCAGGTGTGGTGATGATTAATAGTCGAGTGGTTATGTATATAGGTATATAGATACATATATGTATATATATATATGTGTGTGTGTATATGTGTGTGTTTTCCTGTATTTATCTGGTATTCTAATTGTGCTGTATTTTATGAGTTTTGTTGATTTTTAGAGTAATTTTATTCTTTATTAACAGACTGATGATGTAATAAAGTTATTAGAAACGTTGAAATAAAGAATTTGAATTTAGTAGGGTTTCATGGTCCACCTTCAGCTGATATATATATATATATATATATATATATATATATATATATATATATATATATATATATATATATATATATATACATATACATACTGTATATATTGAGACTGGTGTAGAACGTAAGTGTTGTTCTCCAGAGGGTATCTGGTACAGCAGTATAATTATGGGGCAGAAGACCTGTGCCCTAAGGGCATGTTGGAGCAACGTTGGAGCCCTGAACGTTTTTTGCGTAAGTAGTTCATCCTTTGTATGAAAATAGGGTGGGTATGGACAACTACTGTCTGCGTTGCTACAAGGTAATTCTAGACGAAGTCAGTTGTGTGCTATGTTAGGTGCGCACATTATTATTATTATTATTATTATTATTATTATTATTATTATTATTAGTTTTCTGTAAAAGAAAACTATTGTGCCGGCTTTGTCTGTCCGTCCGCACTTTATTCTGTCCGCACTTTATTTTGTCCGCACTTTTTTGTCCGCCCTCAGATCTTAAAAACTACTAAGGCTAGAGGGCTGCAAATTGGTATGTTGATCATCCACCCTCCAATCATCAAACATACCAAATTACAGCCCTCTAGCCTCAGTAGTTTTTTCATTTTATTCAAAGTTAAAATTATCCATAATCGTGCTTCTGGCAACGATATAGAATAGGCCACCACCGGGCCGTGGTTAAAGTTTCAAGGGCCGCGGCTCATATAGCATTATAGCCGGACCACCAAAAGATAGATCTGTTTTCGGTGCCCTTGATTATAAGCTGTAGCGGCTGTACAGAAAACTCGATTGCGCCGGAGAAACTTCGGCGCATTTTTTACTTGTTATTACTGTTGTTGTTGATGTTGTTTCTCAACCTCCCGAATGAGGTTGTTTGCAGAAGCAGCAGATAAAATATACACCAGCTATCCAAAAGTTCATTTATTTTCTTGGCGTTTCGGCAGAGCTTTCTACCATTTTCAGAAGGCGAATGATGCCAGAGGTACAATTATGCCATATTTTATACCCGTAAGCGGGCTTTCAAAAAAAAAAAAATGTTGGCGATTTTTCATTGCTTGTCGAAGTTGTGTAAATTGGATATTTTTAATGGTATTCTGTTACTTACAAAAAAAAAAAAAAGCTGCAACTGCTTTCATTCCTTTTACTGTACCTCCGCTCAAATTCTCTTTCTTTCATCTTACTTTCCACCCTCTCCTAACAATTGAATCGTAGTGCAACTGCTTTGAGGTTTTCCTCCTGTTACACCTGTCGAGCCTTTTATTTTACTCTCGGTCTCCGTTTCAGCGCTGAATGACCTCATAGGTCCCAGTGCTTGGCCTTTGGCCTAAATTCTATGTTCTGTTCTGTTCTTAAAAAAAAAAAAAACATGAAACGTCCCAAGGAACCTCGAAATAGCTCCATGTCAAAGTTTGAGTATTATTTCAAGTATTTGTTTTGAATAAAGGGCTTTTTGATAGCTCAGTTGGAAAAAAAACGCCAGAAAAAAGGAATATTCTTTGTATAGCATTACAAGTCAATAATCTCTTTTTATCGTGCGATAAGAAAAGTATTGTGACCTTTGCGCTATCGCGGACGGAACGATAGGCATTGACGTAACCTTCAGTGCGATCAGCAGTGTGGGATTGTCATAAAAAAAAATGGATATTATCTGTGTATCTTTAATAATCATTGTTCGTAAGATATCTGTGGTTGTGTATGTTTGTATGTATGTGTGCGCAGGTGGGCATTAATGGTTATATTGTTTACGTATGGTATTTGTGTGTTAACGATGTATCGTTCCTTAAACAAAATGCGTAATTTTCTTGTTTGATTGTAAATTTTCAATATGCATATATATACATGTATATTATATATATGTATATATGTATACATATATATATGTTTATATGTACATATGTATTTATATATATACATATACTGTATATATTACACACACACATTATATATGCATATACACACACACATATATCAACATTCTCGTAGTTTGCAAATTCAAAAGAGGACCCAAACTTGCCCAGAGTATATGTACCGGTAAGAACTCTCCCAGTTTAATTGTCAGCTGCCGGTAAAAACTCTTCCATGACTGCTGTTAGTTGCTGATAAAAAAAAAAAAAACTTCCTTGCCCTTCATCACACAGTGATAAAAACTTGACCACCTTCTGTCAGACAAAGAGACTTGCATTTATAGAGTTTTCTTGCTAATAAAAATCACGGGTATCAGAATGTAACTTGAGTGCCTCGCCCTTGATATAAAAAAACAGTTTAAAGCAGTATTTTATCAAAGTATATATCAAAAACAGTATTATTTAATTGTAATTTCAACACCTCCAGCTTGATATCAAAAACAGTATTATCAAAGTATATATCAAAAACAGTATTATTTAATTGTAATTTCAACACCTCCAGCTTGATATCAAAAACAGTATTATCTAAGTATATATCAAAAATAGTATTATCTAATTGTAATTTCACCACCTCCACCTTGATATCAAAAACAATATCATCAAAGTATATATCAAAAACAGTTTTATCTAATTGTAATTTCAACACCTCCAGCTTGATATCAAAAAACAGTATTATCAAAGTATATATCAAAACAGTATTATCAAAGTATATATCAAAACAGTATTATCTAATTGTAACTTCAACACCTCCAGCTTGATATCAAAAACAGTATTATCAAAGTATATATCAAAAACAGTATTATTTAATTGTAATTTCAACACCTCCAGCTTGATATCAAAAACAGTATTATCTAAGTATATATCAAAAATAGTATTATCTAATTGTAATTTCACCACCTCCAGCTTGATATCAAAAACAATATCATCAAAGTATATATCAAAAACAGTTTTATCTAATTGTAATTTCAACACCTCCAGCTTGATATCAAAAACAGTATTATCAAAGTATATATCAAAAACAGTATTATCAAAGTATATATCAAAAACAGTATTATCTAATTGTAACTTCAACACCTCCAGCTTGATATCAATAACAGTATTATCAAAGTATATATCAAAAACAGTATTATCTAATTGTAATTTCAACACCTCCAGCTTGATATCAAAAACAGTATTATCAAAGTATATATCAAAAACAGTATTATCAAAGTATATATCAAAAACAGTATTATCTAATTGTAACTTCAACACCTCCACCTTGATATCAAAAAGGTATTATCAAAGTATATATCAAAAACAGTATTATCTAATTGTAATTTCAACACCTCCAGCTTGATATCAAAAACAGTATTATCAAAGTATATATCAAAACAGTATTATCTAATTGTAATTTCAACACCTCCAGCTTGATATCAAAAACAGTATTATCAAAGTATATATCAAAAACAGTATTATCAAAGTATATATCAAAACAGTATTATCTAATTGTAACTTCAACACTTCCACCTTGATATCAAAAGGTATTATCAAAGTATATATCAAAAACAGTATTATCTAATTGTAATTTCAACACCTCCAGCTTGATATCAAAAACAGTATTATCAAAGTATATATCAAAAACAGTATTATCAAAGTATATATCAAAAACAGTATTATCTAATTGTAACTTCAACACCTCCACCTTGATATCAAAAAGGTATTATCAAAGTATATATCAAAAACAGTATTATCTAATTGTAATTTCAACACCTCCAGCTTGATATCAAAAACAGTATTATCAAAGTATATATCAAAAACAGTATTATCTAATTGTAATTTCAACACCTCCAGCTTGATATCAAAAACAGTATTATCAAAGTATATATCAAAAACAGTATTATCAAAGTATATATCAAAAACAGTATTATCTAATTGTAACTTCAACACCTCCACCTTGATATCAAAAGGTATTATCAAAGTATATATCAAAAACAGTATTATCTAATTGTAATTTCAATACCTCCAGCTTGATATCAAAAACAGTATTATCTAATTGTAACTTCAACACCTCCACCTTGATATCAATAACAGTATTATATAAAAGTATATATGAAAAACAGTATTATCTAATTGTAATTTCAACACCTCCAGCTTGATATCAATAACAGTATTATAAAAGTATACATGAAAAACGGTATTATCTAATTGTAACTTCAATACCTCCAGCTTGATATATAAACCCGTATTGTTAAAGTGTAATTCGTGCTTGTTAGCAAAAACAATATTTCCTGAAAAAATACTGCAGAAGAACAGTGCGTTTGTTACAGTATCCCTGTAATACAGTCTGAATCTTAACAACGAGTGTAATAGGCCTAACTGTACGCGTATGAAACCAGGGCCTGAAGGAAAAATGTGTGGAAAAGTTGTATCTTATTTAAAGTTAAAAGAGACGTAATGTGGATCCTATAAATCTATAAATATCGTGTCAAAGTAAAGTAATAATAATAATAATAATAATAATAATAATAATAATAATAATAATAATAATAATAATAATAATACCACTGAGAACTGCGTTGTACTTTCTTGACGCGCAGTAAAAAAAAAAAAAAAAAAAAGAATTGTAGCTATTGCCGAAAACTAGTAGCCCATTTTCCCACGGATACAAGGGCCAGGGGGCGCCGGGATCGCCCCCCTAACTCCGAAAGGTCACCTTTGCTACGCATCACTTCGAAAAGTTTCCGACGCTGCACCGGCGACGGCGGCGGTAGAGTCCTCCTCATTGATTTCGTTCAAATTTGAAGCCCCTTTGTCCCAGTTTCGCCCTACGGAGGAGGTGAGGGACCTCTCTTTACCTCGGCGAGGGAGGGGCTGGACAGCGAGGAACCTCTCTTTACCTCGGTGAGGTAGTTGGACGGCCAGGAATCTGTCTCGGTGAGGGAGGAAACTGTCTTTACCTTCGTGAGGGAGTGGGAATTGCGAGAGGAACCTCTGTTTACCTCAGCGAGGGAGTTGGACTGCTAGGAATCGACCTCAGTGAGGGAGGGGAACTGCAAGGAACCTCTCTTTACCTCGGTGAGGGAAGACGACTACGGTGACCCTATCTTTACCTCGGTGAGGGAAGACGACTGCGAGGGCCTCTCTTTACCTCGGCGAGGAGGGCGACTGCAAGAGGAACCTACGGTTACCTCGGCGAGGGAGGGGTTGGACTACCTCTCTTTACCTCGGCGAGGGAGGGGAAGACTTGTTTCCTGCAGGTGAAAGGGTACGTGTCGGTTTTGTAGAGGGCGGGGAAAAAGGGGTGATAAAGGATAAGGGGTTTTTGGGGGGGCTCGCCCCCCACCCCGCCCTTCGCGAAAGGGACGCCCGGTTTGACGTTAATGACAGGTTTGGATGGTGACATTTGTCACGGTCCTCCCGGGGCTTGGCGTGGAGGTACATTCTTATTTTTTTTTAATGTTCATTTTGTCTGTTTATTTCTTTTTTCTTTTTTATTGCTTTTGTATGTTCATTTTGTCTCCTTATTGTTATTTTTCAATTTTTTATTATATTTTTTTCATTTTGTCTATTTTTATTTTTCTGTTTTTTGTAATTTTTATTTTTTATTTTGTCTACTTATTTTTATTTCCTATTTTTTGTAGTTTTATTTTTCATGTTCATTTTGTCCGCTAGTTTTTATTTTTCCATATTTTATTATTCCTATTTTTAAATTTTTTTTTATTTTTATTTTCAAATTTTGTAATTCTTATTTTTCATGTTCATTTTGTCTGTTTATTTATATTTTTCCATTTTTTTAATTCTTATTTTTTCCACGTTCACTTTGTCCATCTATTTTTATTTTCAACTATTCTATTGAAAGTCCTTCACGACGAAGTATAGACGAGAGGGCGATGACGCTCTTATCAGAGATGCAATAACCAGGTGATTTATGCAAAAAGGAAATCACCGTAATGTAATTGAATATACCAGTGGACTGAGGTCCCTCCCTAGGCCGCGTCATAATTCACAAGAAATGACATTGCCACAACATTCGCCTGATTGGTGGCAGCTACAAAAAGGGAACATATTGCGACTTCCTTGAATTAGGATGGAAAGGGCAGTAGATTCAAAAAGACATAGAGGAAATTATTATTATTATTATTATTATTATTATTATTATTATTATTATTATTATTATTATTATTATTATTATTATTATTATTATTATTATTTGCAAGATGGGGTTTCGAATATTTAGGTGTTACGTAAAAATCTGCTTTTGGTTTATTTTTCGAGATTTAGTTATGATCAGTTTGATAGAGAAAATTTTGTTACACTCACACACACACACACACACACACACATATATATATATATATATATATATATATATATATATATATATATATATATATATATATATATACGTGTCTGTCTGTGTTTGTCTACGAGTACATAGAACAGAATCAGGCAAATAAAGAAAAGCCCATGGAATTCCCAACAAAAAGAATTCAATAACTTGTAAATCACCATAATATCAGAAATTCCTTTCTTAAATAATGTATTTCTCGGAAATCCTGTGTTGGTAATTTTCTTATAAATTCTATGTTTACTGACACAAATTCAGCTCTCAACTCTCTCAGTGAGCAAAGCAACTACTTGGAGTTACGATGTCCGTTTAAGTAAAAAATAAAAAAATTACTTTGCTGTATTTCACAAGTACAGATTTTTATTTATTCATTTGCTTGTAACACCTTTACAATCGTAATTCATGAAAGTTACGGAGTAAATAATCTGTTGCGACGCCAGTTTTAGCAGTCATAAATCAATCAGTTACTGAGCAAAGAAGATTTTTTGTCTCTATGTCATTAATTCATGGTGCTTAAGTTTTTGTATGCTTTATTTTTTTTTTTTTTCTCGTCAAATCTTTTTTAGTTAAAATTTTTAATTTTCTTACATAGTAAACTGCAGTCATTAGCGTACGCGCGAACTTAATTTTGTTACATATAGGACCTCTATACGACTATTTGGCCGAAATGAACTAAACTGTATAATAACACAAAATATCTGCTATGAATTAAACTATATAAAAGCATATAATATTTACAACAAACAGCTTTTGAGGCTTGCTTTGTGATAAGGTGACTTGAAAGTCTAAAATTTTCAAAGAGATAGAAAACTTATATTGGCAATTTTTTTTTCAATAGTTTGCAGGATGTTGCCACACACCAGATTGTCACCTCTCGCCAAATTTGCAGCATTTTTTTGTATTTATTTCTCGAGCACAGTCTTGCCTATAGATATGGAAATGAGAATAAGATTTCTCAGCGTTCTACAACGAATGTCCAACCTTCATCAGTAAGAAAGCCCTAATGGTGTGTGGTTCGATTCAATGTTTTTGTTTATTTATCGACAGCGAGAAACAAAATCGAATCGGGTTTCACGGAGTCGTTGTGTTTGTATACTACCTGAGTGACGGAATTCATACTATAATTATCTTTAGTATGTTTTAGTATTTTATGACATATTTGGTGATACTACATCATATTTTATCATCATATTTTATCGCTAGGAATGTATTCTTACCGCGAAGTATTTTAATTTTATTTAAATTTCTGGTCTATTTCAATTACTTATGTATTGTTTTGTAATTAAGTTTGTAACGCAATCCAACACATCGCCAGTTCGATCATGAAGTCATCCAATTTCAACCACTATCTCACAAGAGAGAGAGAGAGAGAGAGAGAGAGAGAGAGAGAGAGAGAGAGAGATCCGCACTCACTTAAAATTCATAACCTCGGAGGAAGCAGGGAAGATTATTGGCAATAAGTATTCCATTACTATGTTCTGTCAGGAGAAAATGAGGAGGTGACGGAGGAGGTCTCACGCAGTGTAACGCCAATAATATCAGGACGAGCAGGCTTGTCACCGACCCTATAATTAAAGGTAGGAAATGCAGACTTTCGCAACTAGATTTCTATTCGGGGACAAAAGGGTTAAAATGCAAGACGGCGTTTTGGGGGGGTGTTTCAACTGTTACGCAACCTGCCACTTTTAAGATTTTCTGTGGCGTGACCTCTCTCGTTCTTTCTCTGCTTGTCTATAAACGGAAATGAATGCGGGGATTTTGGACGTTGCGTAACTGCGCTTGCTCAGTCGTCCGCGAAGTTTTAAGCTCGGAATACGATACTCAGATCGCTTTTCCATTGATGGTGACGGAGGACGGTGATATATATATATATATATATATATATATATATATATATATATATATATATATATATATATATATATATATGTATATATATATATATATATATATATATATATATATAATTGGCTTTGTCAGATGATGGTAGCAAAATGAGCCAGTTCAATTTTTTTTCATAATATCCTTTAGGATGCAGGAGCTTGTGTGACTGGTAACTCAATACTCTTACTTATTCCATGCCCAAATACAAAAAAGGGGGTGTTGGGGCACACCCAACGAGGGTGGGCGGGGAACCACACCCCACAAAAAGGGGGCGAACCACACACCCCAAAAAGGGGGGGAAACCACACCCTCCCAAAAAAAATGGCGTGGGGTTAGGACGAGAAAGGAAGAACTCTAATCAGATGTGCCTTGGAAATTCTACACAGAAATGTTTAAAGCTTAGAGCTCACGAAGAATGGTCGTTACAGTCTAGAACTCAGTTGCCGGCGTCAAATGATCGAAGCATCCTCAATAAACTCCCTGCGGAGGATATCTCCAATTACCCCCAGATCGAAATCCGCCTTTTGCAAAACAAAGGAAAACCGCAAATTCGCCGATGTTTCGAGAGCTTGTCCTGGGGCGCTCTCTTTCGCACACACACGAAAATTGGGGATGGTCTTTTTTTTTTTTTTCTTGTCAGGCATGGTTGCTTTCGGCTCGTAGTGTAATTGGACCGAGTTCTCTATAGGTTTGATTGCAAGAACTCGCAAGAAACTTTGTATGAACCGAGAGAGAACTTGAGGAACCTTTTTCCTTTGCATGCACCGAAGGAGAACTTGCTGTGTTAAGCCTAGCTAATGTATTAAGCCCAGTTGCTTATTAAGCCTAGTTGCTGTATTAGGCCCAGTTGCTGTATTAAGCCTAGTTGCTGTATTAGGCCTAGTTGTTGTGTTAAGCCCAGTTGCTGTATTAGGCCTAGTTGCTGTATTAAGCCTAGTTGCTGTATTAGGCCTAGTTGCTGTATTAAGCCTAGTTACTGTATTAAGCCTAGTTTCTGTATTAGGCCTAGTTGCTGTATTAGGCCTAGTTGCTGTATTAGGCCTAGTTGCTGTGTTAAGCCCAGTTGCTGTATTAGGCCTAGTTGCTGTATTAAGCCCAGTTGCTGTGTTAAGCCTAGTTGCTGTATTAAGCCCAGTTGCTGTGTTAAGCCTAGTTGCTGTATTAAGCCCAGTTGCTGTGTTAAGCCTAGTTGCTGTATTAAGCCCAGTTGCTGTGTTAAGCCTAGTTGCTGTATTAAGCCCAGTTGCTGTGTTAAGCCTAGTTGCTGTATTAAGCCCAGTTGCTGTGTTAAGCATAGTTGCTGTATTAAGCCCAGTTGCTGTATTAGGCCCAGTTGCTGTATTAAGCCTAGTTGCTGTATTAGGCCCAGTTGCTGTATTAAGCCTAGTTGCTGTATTAGGCCCAGTTTCTGTATTAAGCCTAGTTGCTGTATTAGGCCCAGTTGCTGTATTAAGACTAGTTACTGCATTAAGCCTAGTTGCTGTATTAAGCCTAGTTGCTGTATTAGGCCCAGTTGCTGTATTAAGCCTAGCTGTTGTATTAGGCTTAGTTGCTGTATTAAGACTAGTTACTGTATTAAGCCTAGTTGCTGTATTAAGCCACGTTGCTATATTAACCCTAGTTGCTGTATTAAGCCTAGTTGCTGTATTAAGCCACGTTGCTATATTAAGCCTAGTTGCTGTATTAAGCCACGTTGCTATATTGAGCCCAGTTGCTGTATTAAGCCTAGTTGCTGTATTAAGCCACGTTGCTATATTAAGCCCAGTTGCTATATTAAGCCTAGTTGCTGTATTAAGCCACGTTGCTATATTAAGCCCAGTTGCTATATTAAGCCTAGTTGCTGTATTAAGCCACGTTGCTATATTGAGCCTAGTTGCTATGTTAAGCCACGTTGCTATATTAAGCCCAGTTGCTGTATTAAGCCTAGTTGCTGTATTAGGCCTACTTGCTGTATTAAGCCTAGTTGCTGTATTAAGCCCAGTTGCCACATGAAGCCTAGTTGCCACATGAAGCCTAGTTGCTATATTAAGCCTAGTTGCTTTATTAAGCCTAGTTTCAATATTAAGCGTAGTTGCTCTATTAAGCCTAGTTGCCATATCAAGCCTAGTTGCTATATTAAGCTTAGTTGCTGTATTAAGCCTCGTTGCTATATTAAACCCAGCTGCTATATTAAGCCGCGTTGCTATATTAAACCCAGTCGCTATATTAAGCCTAGCCGCTATATTAGGAAGCCGAAGAATAACAGGTGGGAGAGGAAGGCTGCAGAAGAATTGACCGCAGCAGCAGCAGCAGCAGCGCGGTTGAAGAAGAAGAAGAAGAGGGTTAAGCGGCGTCCTCCTCCTCCTCCTCCTCTCCCTCCTCCTCCTCCTCCTCCTCCTCCTCCTCCTCCTCCTGCTCTTGTTGCTAAGGTGAATCACCTTTTTACGGTTCCCGGCACTAACGCTGACGGGAAATTGGCAGGTGTTGTCGGTCCCTCCGCGACTCGGCGAAGGTGTGTGCCTGGGTCTCTGTGCTCTTCCGGTCGATGATGATGAGGGGCTATACGGCGGCGGCAGCGGTGGTGCGCCGTCCGCCAGCGCGTTGCCTTTTTCGGAGATTACGCCCCGGACCAGATGGTAATTATTTCGTCGTGTTTTCGGGCGGACCGTCGGGTAAGGTGCGGCCGAACGCCGTCTGTCGTTGGCCAGCGAGCGACGGTGTTATTGATAGATGGTAATATTTTACTAATGGTTGATTGGTTTGTGGATGCTAAAACTGGCGTCATGATATGTGCTAATGATTGGTTGGTTTATGGATGCTAAAACTGGCGTCATGATATGTGCTAATGATTGGTTGGTTTATGGAT
This sequence comes from Macrobrachium rosenbergii, assembly GCF_040412425.1. NCBI lineage: Eukaryota > Metazoa > Arthropoda > Malacostraca > Decapoda > Palaemonidae > Macrobrachium > Macrobrachium rosenbergii. Next base: position 53,718,775 of record NC_089755.1, on the reverse strand, counting down.
GCTAAAATTGGTGTCATAATATGTACTAATGATTGGTTGATTTGTGGATGTTAAAACTGGCGTCATAACTAATGATTGATTGATTTATGGATATTAAAACTGGCGTCAGAATATGTGCTAATGATTGATTGATTTATGGATGCTAAAACTGGCGTCAAATATGTACTAATGATTGATTGATTTATGGATGCTAAAATTGGTGTCATAATATGTACTAATGATTGATTGATTTATGGATGCTAAAACTGGCATCATATATGCACTAATGATTGATTGATTTATGGATGCTAAAACTGGCGTCATAATATGTACTAATGATTGACTGATTTATGAATATTAAAACTGGCGTCAGAATATGTGCTAATGATTGATTGATTTATGGATGTTAAACTGGCGTCATAATATGTATTAATAATTGATTGATTTATGGGTGCTAAAACTGGCCTCATAATATGTACTAATGAGTGATTGATTTATGGGTGCTAAAACTGGCGGCAAATATGAGCTAATGATTGATTGATTTATGGATGCTAAAACTGGCGTTACAGCGTCTGTTTTTAGGGTATATGCCTATAGTAGTGCGGCTAAGCGGTCGTATGCACTCTCTGGCCTCCTGGGAACTCATTTCAGCTCCCTACAGTACTGAAATTTCTGTAGCAATTTTCAGCAATTTTCTATTTAGTATTAACTCTTCAGCAGGAGCTCAAACCCCTCCCCTTTATCCGGTCTTGTCAGAGTCGTAGGTGTGAGAATTAGCGGAAACTGCAGAAGTTGTAAATTACTACATTAACTTTGTAATGGACAGAAATGATCATATATATATGTTTTAGTTATTTTTCAGGAGTTTAGACCTAAACTATAAGATGAATTTAAGTTGTGGGCCCCAAATTATCAGGTACCAAGATGACCCCTAAGCGAGAATGACTGAGAACTGTAGTTGATTTAATTATACAGTCTCCTCTTAAAATTGTTTAAAAACTCCTCACAGAAAAGGTATGCTAAATATAATGTACTGTACTACCTGTACTTCAGACCGTTATTTTGATCCGTAATATAAATAACCTTACGCTTTCAAAGTCCCTCTCAGTAATAATTATATGGAATTAGAATCCACCAATTTTCTTTAATCTGTAAAGAAATTAAATAATTCCATATGTGTTTATCTTTTGTGTGTGTGTTTTTTTTTATTTTAGATTTACTATAACTGTGAGTATAAAGAAAAATTTCCAAAAACAAAAATAAATTCATATATAATCAATGTTGGTGTGTGTGTGCGTGCGTATTTTTTTGTTAGTGCATGAATGTTACTCTATAAAAAAAAAAACAAATGAGTTTTAGATTTACTATAACGGTGAAAATAAAGAAAAACTAAAAAAAGTAAAATATATATATATAAATAAATAATCACGGTTTCCGGACCCATTCCGAACATCTGCCATCCCCAAAAGTATATAATGAATCGCTAACGACTTTTAGAGCGTTGGCAGCCGAGATGAAAATGACGCTTTAGAAAGAAAAGATAAAAAAAGAGAGAAAAAATTAAAATAATTGATGTTACAAAAAAGAAAATACGAGTGGTGAAGCTTGAAAATATTCTTTCAGGAAGTCGCTGTAACAATGGAGAGGTCTGTGTGAACTCAAAAAAATGCGCTAGGCGACACGCATGTAATTTGAAAATGACGCTTCGGAAAGAAGACATAAAAAATAAAGAGAAAAATTAAGATTGGTTTTGCAAAAAGAAAATACGCATAAAGAAACTTTAAAAGTATTCTTTCAGGAAGTCGCTATAACAATAAGGTCGGTATGAGCGTAAAAAATGCGCCAAGCGATGCGCGTATAGCAGGATAAGTGTCCGGTAGGGGGGTAGTGCCGTCAGTGCGCCTCATGCGGTGCACTGTAGGCATAACTTGAGGTTCTTTGCAGCGCGCCTTCGGTCCCGATAGCTGCAACCCCTTTCGTTCCTTTTACCGTACCTCTTTTCGTATTCTCTTTCTTCCATCTTTCCACCCTCTGTTTACAATTGTTTCAACATTATTTTCAGCGCCGAATGACCTCATAGGTCCCAGTGTTTGGTCTGTGGCCTAAATTTTATATTCAGTTCAATTCAGTCCAGTTCAGACGTTGATGGAAATCCCGCTGTTCGTGAGTGCAGCCAATAGCTGGTACTGTAATCACATTGTGCACTAATGCGCCCAATAGTAAAAGAACAGAAATAGCCCGTACAACAAAGCATGACTTCATATCTGAATTACATTTATATACCATTAGGCAAAAAAAAACTATCCTCACGTGTAGTTATTTCCCTCAAAAAAAAAAAAAATCTTCACATGTAGTTATTTCCCTCCGTAATCCGCAGAAGAATAAAATAAATTTACACAAACCAACACGAGGTCATTAAAAAGCTCACACGCAGTCATTCCCTCGATAATCCCCAGAAGAAAAAGAAATAAATCTTACAAAAAACCGAACACGAGGTCATTAAAAAAAAAAAAAATAGGTAAATAAGGAAGTGGATCAGAAGGATGAGGGAAAATGATGATTGAAGAAGTAGAAGAGCGCAGGAAGGGGAATCATGACAGTTAATCGTGATGGAAAAGCAAGAGATGTCTGTGTTTAGATGAGGAATGCGGAGTTTCCCTCCGCAACCGGCGGGGATGATGATCGCTCGGATCATGCTGCGTCCTTTCCTGCGAGTTCTAATCTGAAAATTGGCGTTTTAGTTCTTGCGCCAGTACGGGCCGCGGATTAGACTGGTTTTTGGCAGTTCGGAATTATGCAATTCGGGTGTGGATGTATGTGAGTGTGTGCGTGATGTACATGCATACATATATAATTATGTGTATGTGTGTGTATTTATATATATATGTGTGTGTGTGTGTGCGTGTGTGTGTGTGTGTGCATAACTGAATCACTAAAATATGGAACGTGTTGAATATATAAAGACAAAATCTGCGAAGGAAAGAGAAACAATGGAGTGCTGCAAGGCCTTTCGACTTGTAGTCCTTTACTTGCAGCACTTAACTGTTTCTCTTTCCCTCGTGGATTTTGTCTTTATATATATATATATATATATATATATATATATATAGAGAGAGAGAGAGAGAGAGAGAGAGAGAGAGAGAGAGAGAGACACCCCCATAAAAACGCAACAAAGGGGAGGGTGTTATATTTCACGCAGTTTTTCTACCTCTTTCCAATACGTGTAATAGAAGCCTTTTCACCTCAGCAAGATGCCCTTGGAAAGTATTACCGTTTCTCAGACGGTAATAGGAGATGAAACAGACTCCCCTGCGGCGTAATGTTCCAGCAACAGTTGCGTGCACTTATTCGCTGAGAAGAAGCGTATAAACATTCGTAAATTGTTGCACGTACAAGTTCGTTTATATATTTATAAAGTGTATAAACGCGCAGAACATGGAAACGCGTCTTTATTACCATAATTGTCTTGATTCGAGGCGAGGAAACTGTCGTTATTAAGACATCATAAAGTCTGAGATCTATGGGAAAGAGTCGAGAGAGAATGCAACCAAGGATTAAAAAAAAGGATAATGAAGGATGTGGTAGACGCAGGACGATGATGTTCCATTTATACTGAGTTTTTTTAACCGCAGAAAAAAAGTATAAGGTGGGAAAGAATGCCACAAGCTCCAAGGACAAAGAAAGTCATGGAACTAAGCAGTCAAGGATTTCCTAACCTCAACAGAGGGAAATTTAGATTCAAGTAAAAGGTGGGGTTCTGTAGGGTCGGTGTTTGGTACCTGAGCGTTTTTCGTTTCAGTCAAGGAACTGGTAACCTCAACATAGCGAAATTTAAATTTACATTGATGGGGTTCCGGAGGGTCGGTTTTTGGTACCAGTGTTTTTCGTCTCACTTAGACTTTGACACGAATATTACTTGTATAGAATTAAATATGTCACCTCGTGGTGCAGAAAAAGAGGGTAGACATAGTGTGTTAGATGGAAGAAATTGCCTAGGAACCTTTCTGAAGATGTACATGACATGTCATCGCAAAAGAGAGTTTTTGTAAAGATTACAAAAACTTTTCAAACACATTTAACTATTTAAACACTTCTTGCTAACAGGTATAAGCAGTTGAATTATTCAAATGAAATGAATCTTAGAAATGAAAACGCGAAAAGGAAACGACCGTAAATTCTTTTGCATAACTGAAAATTAATCCGTAGCATTATCGCCTTGTCAAGGATAATAGATAGGAATTAGAGTGGCAGACAGAAGTTGGCGATCAGCCGCCGTGAAACCAGTATAATACGCGTATTTTCCATCATTACATGACTCATTGCCTGCTGGGTCTTTGTAGCAAATACTCTAAAAGTGAATAAATGGACGGAAGTACATAACAGACCACAGACTGTACGAATTTCAGCGTGATGTAGTATTCAGATTTGGCAAGTGTTATTCAGTAGCAAAAAGCAGGAACACCCGTCACTGGCTTTTGTTACAGATGTAAAGTGGAGCTGCATTCATGAATAGTGTGGATATTGATCAAATAAAACAGCTGACATGCTTATTAATACCCTACATTCAAAGCTGTGATTCATTGTTATTTAGCAATGACGCCCTAATACGACTTCTAGTGCTTTCGTGACTGAACAAAGCCAATGCATGTGCTTCCATGCACGAAAGGATTTTAAACTATGCATTCAAAGTTTTTATTTACTGTTATTGAGCAACAACTCCCATCGGCGACTAATACGTCTCCCAGTGCTTTTGTTATAGAACAAAGCCCAGTGCTTGTGCTTCCGTGCAAAAATTGCTTTTAAATAAACATCCTGGTTACACTAGACTTCGATACGTTCCCAGTTCCAGATTTATTAGGAATGCGCCTACCCTGGATAATAGGAATTGTTTGGCTAATATTAGTGTTTTCCACCTTAGAAAGTTATAATTTGTTGTAATAAATTTAAGTCTCGTGTTCAGGTATTTTACTGAAATTCATAGTGGATGTTAGCGTATTGTACTGATACGTAAGAAAATTTATTAAAATTGAAATAATGGTATAATTTACTATTTATGTAACGCAGGTGTATTTTTTTAATTGTTCAATTTTGAATAACCGAAGAGTTTTATTAACTATATCTTACGATTAAATAGTTGGAAAACTTGAAAAGAAGAAAAACGGTCGAACTTCATTTTACTGAATGAAGAATGTCATCGATTATATATATATATATATATATATATATATATATATATATATATATATATATATATATATATATATATATATATATATATATATATATATGTATGTATGTATGTATATACATACAGTATATTTTTTTTGCTAAATCATATACATTGGTTTAATGAAACGTTTGTTAATTCCAAAAGCATATACGTGTAGGTACTGAATTTTCACAAATCATTAGCTAATGATTTGTAAAAACAATGTACACCAGGTATGGTTCAATATTTTCACTGTATGGGAGAGTTCACCACTATGCCTGAGTTAGCTACAACAGTAAAAAACGCTTCGCTTTGATGATTTCCGCTCTGCGTTTCAAGTTTTGAATTTAGTCATGTTCTTAGATGTAGCTAGAAACACAACAAGAAATTTGTGCATCAGAAAGCTAGACTATTGCGGTTTTTCGCTAGCTTTGCGTCTTCCTTTAATTGCAGTCGAAGTTTGCGTATTTGAACACATAACTTATTAGAATTCTTGTCATTTTCACAAATTCTGCAGAAGTGATAATCATTTAGTCTTAAAATGAGATTAAAACTAAAAATACACTTGCACACACACCCACACACACCCATACACACCCACACACACACACACACACACACACACGAATAAACCCCCAGCGTAAGTTTCACTCAAAGCAGATCTTTCATTTGACGCACGATTAACGATAATCTTGTTTTGGATTGAAAGGATTTATGCCCCCCCAAAAAAAAACTTCGAGTAAAGAGGAATTGTGCCTGGCAAGCACGCAAGCTCTTGTTGCTAACCAAAGCTTTGCTAACGTGACACGAGATGTGCTTTCGAGATTCGTGACCTCGTGTTAACCTTTTCGTGACATGTCGCAATAATGTATGCAACTGCATTTAGAAGCCATATATTTTGCTTTCCTTTTGTAGCCACTGAGGATAAGTACAGATAAGTGGAAAAGAATAGACTAGCTTGCTGTAAAGGTGCGTCCTTACAACAATCAAACATGTCATAAACACGTCACCAACTTATTGCACACATATCATAAACAGGTTGGAAATCAGTCAACAACACTAAGAGAAGAACGAGATTTTTTTCAAATGCTGGATAATCGTATGAAGCTTTGGTTAGAATCGCCAACAAGTCGTTGACTTGTATCCAACATGTTTGCGACGTTTGTGCGACGAGTTGCCGACATGTTTGTGACATGTTCTGCTGTAGTGTGGGCGCACCGTAATGTAGTACACATGGAATCCTTTAGTTGTTTGTAGGCCGGCCTTGTGCTTGCAAGGGCCCTCATCAGAAGGCAGCCTCTAATGTAACAAAGTCTTAAAGGAGTAAAAAGACCTGGTGTTGACCTCTGGATTCATTCCACCAAACCTGAATGTTGGTGAAGTTTAAGAAGGCTTTCAGCAGTATGAGTCTGACATCCTATCACGTTTAAAGACTCCAGATTGCCGTAAAACGATTTTCATATCCTCTCGTGTTAAAAGCAAAACACGCGGTCGTGCATATAGTCTACAGGGCAGCACAACACGTCAGGGGTTAAAGACGAGAGCCCAGGGTAAGGAAATTCCCTCCTTCAAGGTCAGGGTCATGGTTGAATCCTTGCCTCCAGTAATAGCGACAAAAAACTCAAAACCGCCAGCACGTAATAATTTTCTTGCTCGTTTTGATTAACCTTCCATATTTTCATTCCGGAATGAAGGCAGACTGTATTCTTTTCCACCCTTTTTTCCCCCCGTTTAATCGAGTATTTCTGAGAGACATACAGGTGTGCTTCTCCCTTCTGTAACGATAATAATTGCAGGTGCTTTGCGAAAACTAGCCATTATTGCATGATAAATTACAATTGGACGGTTCCGCCCGAACCGTGCTGGCGGACGTACGATTACCTCCGCGTTGTGCCCAGCCGCCTGGCTGAAATCCTACGGGAAATATTGGACTTCGGAAGCCCTTATCGTGTAAACGGTAGACGGATATGCAAATTGACGAGCCGTGAAATGATCAGGCAATTTAACGTAAGCAGAAAAAACCGGGTGAAACGAGATGGGGAGAGAGAGACGGCATCTCTCTCCTTTGTCCTTGAGCATCATGTGCAGCATCATCCAACCGACGGCATCATATGGTATATGAGGCAGCGTCTTCTTCGGATGAAGCGAGGGCGGATGCTGTCTTGTAAAAAGCGGGGCAAAACGTCTCGGCAGGAAGATGCCGATGAAGTCTCCCTGTATCCGAAAGAAGCGAAAGGGGTTTCATGACAGACTCACGCCTAGCGGGATGCCAATGAAGTCTCTTTGTATCTGAAATAAAGGATGGTTTCATTACAGACACTCGCCTAGCGGGATGCCAGTGAAGCCTCCTTGTATCCGAAAATATACTTTGGGGGTTTTGTTACAGACTCACGCCTAGCGGGATGCCAGTGAAGTCTCTTTGTATCCAAAATTAACGAAAGGGGTCTCATTACAGGCACTCGCCCAGCGGGATGCCAGTGAAGTCTCTTTGTATCCGAAATAAACGAAAGGGGTTTCATTGCAGACCCACGCCTAGCGGGATCCCAATGAAGTCTTTTTGGATCAGAAATAAACGAAATGGGTTTCATTACCTACCCACGACCAGGGGCACGGAGGAAAACGACAATGATGCTATCGCGTTTCAAAACGTAGGGAAATGACTTTCGGCAGTCCCATTACGATGATGATGATCTATGATGATGACCATTGAATATTAGCTGTAATTCATAACGTCTGTTATTACGACGGATGAGTGATTGTGGGAAGAAATAGGGTGTATGGTGAAAAAATATGCGGTTTGGGAAAATGGATGACACTTGAAATTGTATTTAATGATGTGGGGGATATCACATTATATGCCCAGTGTGCTACTTGCCTGGCTGAAGATAATTGGTCTGTTTCATTTAGAGCGTTTTGATGAATCGTAATATTTCAACTCTGAGAGGAAAAGAGTTAAATTTCAGGACGGCAGGAACGACCATAGAATATTTCCAGTTCTGTTTTGTTGATGTTTACGACAAGAGGCCTCAGCCGCCATTTTTTTTTTTTTTTTAGCCAAGACAAGGAAATCTTAAAAAACATCATTGTTTTAATATGTAATTTTTATTCACGGTAATATCTCGCACGATGAGAAACATAATACCCTTATCCTGACGATCTCATAAAAAACCAAAAAAAAAAAAAACAGTGCACCTCATGTGGTGCACTGTAGGCCTTAAGGTTCTTTGCAGCGTCCCCGGCCCCTAGCTGTTTCTTGTACTTCCGTTCATATTCTCTTTCTTCCATCTTGCTTTCCACCCTCTCCCAACAATTGATTCATAGTGCAACTGCAAGTTTTCCTCCTGTTACGCCTTTCAAACCTTTTACTGTCAATTTCCGTTTCAGCGCTGAATGACCTTATAGGTCCCAGTGCTTAGCCTGTGGCCTAAATTCTATATTCAGTTCAGGTCATGAAAAAAGAATCAATTTTCCTGGAACGCAGCGGAAGACGACTATTATAGCCTTCTGCGATACATATTATTAACCTTGAAAATATGAGAAGAAACTCATCTCCATAAAGGAAGCAAGTTAATTAAGTCAATTATGAATCTTTGAAGTATTGCACGGGAAGGAAATTCCGTTACAACTATTCCCTCACGACCCAAGAGAATGTGCTCCTCGTTCTGTTTACACTAGATACAAATAGCTCGGCGCAATCTTACCCGCTGTTCATTTGTTTCCCTTCAAATTCCTTTCCTCCTGTGATGGTGATCTTCGGTGTGGCGTCTCGCGTTCCGTTTTTGAATTGCTTGTAAATCTTTTTTTTTTTTTTTTTTGTATTATTAGTCTGATAATCACGTCTGTTTTTATTTCACGTGTTTGTGGAAGCGTATGTATATATATTATATATACTGTATGTGTGTGTGTATGTTTGTAATTATATATGTATATACACATATGTATATATATTTTTTCAAAATTTTTATTAGTAGTCTGATAATCACGTGTGTTTTTATTCCATGTATTTGTGGAAGTTTTTGTGTGTGTGTATATGTATATATATATATATATATATATATATATATATATATATATAGATAGAGAGAGAGAGAGAGAGAGAGAGAGAGAGAGAGAGAGAGAGAGAGAGAGGTCATGGACTCATGGATATCTTTCATGAAACTTGACTGCAAAAATTCACCTTCAGAAACGATTTACCTTGTACCTTCTAAAGGCGAACTCTTGCATTGACCATAAGAAGGATACAGTTGGAATAAGAAATACCTTAGCCTGCTAAATCAGCAGACCTCTTGAAGCGCCTGCTTAAGAGTCGCTACTGGTCAAGCAGGCGAAATAACCATCTACTTTCTTTGGCGTTCCTGCTTCTTTTCCTCCTCCTCCTCGTCCTCGTCCTCCTCCTCCTCCTCCTCCTCCTCCTCCTCCTCCTCCTCCTCCTCCTCCTCGGAAGATGAAAAAAAAAAAGAAGCAGAAGAAGAAGAAGCATATGCAGGGATTCTCCCTAGATCCCTAACCCCGAGGTCATAATGACCACCTGAACGACAGGTATTATTCCCAGGGGAGGAAACCGGGGTTCGAGCGAGACTTTGCATGTTGTGCCTTCTGTGAGTTGACAAGCAAATAACACCGGGCGCCGGGTGTTTGATCACCAAGGGAAACCGAGCGAAGAATTTCCTGTGTGTTCCAGCAGGCTGCGGTAGGAGAGCGGTCCTGCGTCACAGATTGCACGTTGCGCAGTGTCATTGCTGGAACGATGGGATACATTAAACTGATTGCTTGGAAATGATAATAGGTCATCCCGGTAGGGTGGGTAGCTCCGTCAGTGCGCCTCACGCTGCGCATTATAGGCGTTGGTTGGAGGTTCTCTGCGGCGTCCCTTCGGCGCCTACTTGCAGCCTCTTCCATTCCTGTTTGATGTACCTGCTCTCATATTCTCTTTCATCTATCTTACTATCCACAACCCTCCTCTAACAATTTTTTTTATAGGGCGGCTGCGAGGTTTACCTCCTGTTACACCTTTCAAACCTTCTTGCTGTCAATTTCCCTTTCAGCGCTGAATGACCTCGTAGGTCCCAGCGCTTGGCCTTTGTCTAGATTATATATTCTGTTCTATCAAGTAAAAGTTGCAGGAGACCTTTGTTAAGAGCCCTTTAAGAAGAGTCGAGAATGCTTTTAGTTGAACATTTCTATTTGGGTTTGTCAATAGTTCTGTTTCACTGGCAAGGACATCAGCAATACTCTCAGCCTTAATCTTTTGTCCAGTCTTTGGGTTAGTATAAGGACGGACGAAGAATCTAGAGACTGTTCCCTTCCTCCAGTCTGAATATTGCTTATCTAAACGGGGCAGTTAGGATTATGAAAAGCTGCTTGATAGTATCTCTGTTCACAAAAAAGTTACAATAAGGGGGCAGTTACCTACCAGACAATGATGTACGTACACAAAGACCTTACCTACCAACAATGATGTACGAGAGAGAGAGAGAGAGAGAGAGAGAGAGAGAGAGAGAGAGAGAGAGAGAGAGAGAGAGAGAGAGACTGACTATCTTTTCCCATCTCAAGAAGCAATTATGAACTGTAAAAGATCCTGCGTAATTTTCATTCACCAACATGACATGACTTTTTTTTTTTTTGGGGGCGGGAGGAGGGGGCCGCTTCTTGAATATTCAGGCTCTACCCAGTACTTACTAATTTGTCTTACCCCGTCGTTAATGCTCTTCCTTCTTCGTAAACGACATACGAGCCAGACCGGATGCTAATTTGTTATTCAATACAGGTACTTCAACCCGATATTATCTGCGCTCTGAGCCTTCTCGATAAACATACTCCCGTGCATTTCTGCCGCGAAAAAGAGAGAGAGAGAGAGAGAGAGTGTTGGAGAGAGAGAGAGAGAGAGAGAGAGAGAGGTAAAGTGTTGGAGAGAGAGAGATAAAGTGTTGGAGAAAGAGAGAGAGATAAAGTGTTGGAGAGAGAGAGAGAGCCAGAGAGCGAGAGGGGGTGAGACAGATAGAGAGTGATAGATAGATAAAGTGTTAGATAGATAGAGAGAGAGATAGATAGTAGTAGAAAGAGAGAGAGAGAGAGAGAGAGAGAGAGGGATAGATAGATAGAAAGAACGTGCAATAGGTATAGAGAGAGAGAGAGAGAGATTGATAGACAGATAGATAGATAAAGTGTCAGAGAGAGAGAGAGAGAGAGAGAGAGAGAGAGATCCTCTCGCCAAAATGAAAGGGTAGCTTTCCCTTCACTTGACCAAAGTATAACGTGTGAAAAGGCAATGTGTAATTTTCATCCACCAAACACGAATTTTTCTTTTCTTTTTTGGCTGGTGTTCATAACATAATCACGTCTGCAGTTTTAACCTTTAGTATCTGAAAAAATAATATATATATATACATATATATATATATATATGTGTATGTATGTATATATGTATGTATATATGTATGTATATATATATATATATATATATATATATATATATATATATATATATATATATATATATATATATATATATATATATATATATATATATATATCCTGCCTTCTTCCAGTCATCCAAGTAATATCGTGTCCGGTCAGCACTTGGCATGACTACCGGACAAGCGGGTTGGAACCCCACCCTAAACGTCTAAAAACACTCTGACTCTGATCAAGACTAATAAAGTCTGACAAAGGCTCATCTGGCAAAGCCAAGTCAGCATACTTGTCTGTGGTACAGAACACTATACCAAGTCACCATTATCTACTCAACAGCAGATGGGAATTGACAGTGTCATGACTAACTCAGAGAGTAAAAGAAAAATGACTGGCCATTTTTCTTCATTACAAAGGACCCCTGATCCCCGCCAACTAGTCACTGTGCCTTTGATAGCATAATGAGTATGTGTGTGTGTGTGTGTTTCTGGCGTGTTGACAGTTTCGCAGGCATAGGATGTTTCTGCTTGATTATGTGTGTGATGTGAATACTCATACACAACTCATACATATACACGCACACATATATACAAACATATATATATATATATATATATATATATATATATGTATATGTATATATATATATATATATGTATATATATATATATGTATATATGTATGTATGTATGTATGTATGTATGTATATAATACATATTGTCAATTTCATAGTAATATCTTTGTAAGATTCATAGTATGATTTATCTATAAAACTATGTATGTATGTTTGTATGTATATTTTATGTATATATATATATATATGTGTGTGTGTGTGTGTATGCATGTATGTACTGTATTTATATAATATAATATAATGTATATATATACATATATATGCATATACATATACATATAGGTAGATAGATAGGTAGATAAGTATATGCAACGAATGACACAAAATAGGAGAATTGCCAGTTGAAGATATTTTTAGATATATGTAAGACAAAATAGGTTTCATGATAAGTGAGCTAAATAGAGTTTAAAACTCGGTAAATTCCTGGACGTTTATTGTCTAAAATCGCTTGTAATTCTCAGTTATGTTTAATTTTTCAAATCTTACTTTCTCAGTATATAATGCATTTTTTTACCTTGTTATTTTTGATATTTCAGTCCATTTTCAATCGTTCTCCTTAAAAAAAAAAAAAAGGTAATTAAGATGCATTTTAACATTATGTCTCCACTTCACAATTATGCCTCATTTTATTGTAATATTACCACAATTATGTTTCATTTCATTATAACATTACTTTTCATAATATTTGCAGTATTTGAATTACCTTGATATTTATAACATTTAGATTTATTTCCGATGTTTTCCTTTAAAAAAATAGTTAATTAAAAGGCAATACACTGTCGTCTAAATAATAGACGAATAATATTTCTGTGATAAGAAATGACGGGTGAATCGATAAATAATATATAATAACTTTTTATTTTTTCTTTCAGGCAATCAGGACGATCCGGGTTGGTTGGACGAAGCCAAGTATAGCATGACTGGTAAGCCCATTATTAGACTAATTTATTAGCTAATCGTGTATCAGGTTTCCTCTGCTGATCAGATTAGCCAGTGTTTGCTCCGTGTCTGTGTCGGCAGATATATATATATATATATATATATATATATATATATATATATATATATATATATATATATATATATATATATATATATATATATATATACATACTATATACATGTACATATATATACATATGTGTATATACTGTATATTTATATATATTACAAATAAATGCAAGGTATTTTTTACATGTGTATAGTACGTAATCTGTGCATCTAACTACTAATTTTTCCTACGAACGCCCTGTTTATGAGAATATGCACACTTATTTACAGGAATATACACACTTATTTACAGGAATATACACATTTATTTACAGGAATATACACATTTATTTACAGGAATATGCACACTTATTTGCAGGAACATACACGCTTATTTGCGGGAATATACGCGCTTATTTACAGGAATATACACACTTATTTACAGAAATATACATATCTATTTATAGGAATATGCACACTTATTTACAGGAATATATATACTTATTTACAGGAGTATGCACACTTATTTACAGGAATATACAAACTTATTTACAGGAATATACATATTTATTTACAGGAATATACACACTTATCCACAGGAATATACATACTTATTTACAGGAATACACACTTATTTACAGGAATATACATACTTATTTACAGGAATATACACTTATCCACAGGAGTATACATACTTATTTACAGGAATACACACTTATGCACACTTATTTACAGAAATACACACACTTATTTACAGGCAAACTAACCTACAGAAACGAAAGAATTTATAGTATCGCTTAACTCATCTCATTACACGCACATACGTGTACTGCAAACCCGCAGAGACTTATCTTTACACACACACACGTTTTAAGCAAAGCTTCACCCTCCTTCGGCTCTCTCGTGATTAAAGAGCCTCGGCCGAGAGGGCAATTAAGGGTGGATCAGATAGGTCATAATTAATGAATTAGGGAGGGAGTGGCGCGGTCGTCATCTCCCGTGTTATCAAGCGCATTGGGCGATTCGCGCGAATGTGTCATGTTTCTTGTGGTGGGGTCTATCTCTCTCTCTTTTTTTTCTTTTTTTTTTTTGCTTTTTCTTGTTTAATGGAGTAAATGTTATGGGTGTTATTTTTTCAATTTGTGGAGTTGTTGTTTATTTGCTGTTTCCTGTTGTTTTTTTCAGTTCGTGGGGTTGTTATTCTTATCTCGTGGTCGGTCTATTTTTTTTTTACTGTTTCTTGTTGTTTAATGGCGCAGATGTTTTGGTTGTTATTTTTCAATTTGTGGAGTTGTTATTTATTTGCTGTTTCCTGTTGTTTAATAGCGTAAATATTTTTTTGTTGTTTTTTCAGTTCGTGGGGTTGTTATTTTTATCTTGTGATCTATCTTTTTCATTTTTGCTGTTTCTTGTTGTTTAATGTCGTAAATATTTTGGTTGTTATATTACAGTTTACTGGGGTTGTACTTTTGCATATATAACCTCAAAAAAGTCTTGCTTTTTTTCTGTTGTTATTTGGTCATTTTCATTTTAACGTTCACTTTTTAGTATTATTTTTCTTGTGTGTCTTTATTTTAGTTCATTATTTTTTCTTTTTCATTTTTGTGGTATTTTGTAAGGCTAATTTTACATTTTTTCATTCTCTTCGTTCTGTTCAACACATTATCAGAATTTCCTGTCTCTCACTATTATCTTTTGATTTTCCCACCTTATCATCTTAACTGATTATGTCTCTTCTTTTTGATTTTACAGTTACTTAATTATTGCCGTGAATTTCCACTGACCATTTATTTACTCCACATTGTTCTTAATTATCGTGCATTCACTTCCATCTCCTTTCTCACCATTTAATTTCACTTCCCTTTCTCTTTTTCTTCACTTAATTCCACTTCCATTTTCCCCCCCCTCACTTAATTCCCCTTCCATTTTTATTTCCCTTATTTAATTCCACTTCAGTTTTTATTTCCCTTATTTAATTGCACTTTCCATTTTTATTTCCCTCATTTAATTCCACTCGATTTTTATTTCCCCTCATTTAATTCCACTTCCATTTTTATCTCCTCATTTAGTTCCACTTCCATTTTTTTCCTCAATTCCACTTTCATTTTTATTTCCCGCACTTAATTCCACATCCAACTCCTTTTTCCTCACTTAATTCCACTTCCAACTTTTTCCCCCACCTAATTCCACTTCCATTTTTTTCTGCACTTAATTCCCTTTTTATCCCTTCATTTAATTCCACTTTCATTTTTCCCCTCAGTTCCATTTCCATTTTTCCTTCACTAAATTCAACTTCCACTTTTATTTCCCTCATTTAATTCCACTTCCATTTTTTCCTCAATTCCACTTCCATTTTTTCCTTCAATTCCACTTCCATGTTTTTCCTCAGTTCCACTTCCATTGTTACTTCCCTCATTTAATTCCACTTCCATTTTTCCCTCATTTAATTCCACTTCCACTTCTATTTCCCTCATTTAATTCCAATTCCCTTTTTATTGCCCTCATTTAATTCCACTTCCCTTTTTATTTCCCTCATTTAATTTCACTTCTTGTTATTGCCCTCATTTAATTCCACTTCCATTTTTATTTCCCTCATTTAATTCCACTTCCATTTTCATCTCCCTCATTTAATTCCACTTCCGTATTTATTTCCCTCATTTAATTCCACTTCCCTCATTTAATTCCACTTCCGTTTTTATTTCCCTCGTTTAATTCCACTTCCATTTTCATCTCCCTCATTTAATTCCACTTCCGTTTTAATTTCCCTCATTTAATTCCTCTCCCATTTTCATCTCCCTCCTTTAACTCCACTTCCTGCGGGCCCGTCCGAGCACT
This sequence comes from Macrobrachium rosenbergii, assembly GCF_040412425.1. Classification (NCBI taxonomy): domain Eukaryota; kingdom Metazoa; phylum Arthropoda; class Malacostraca; order Decapoda; family Palaemonidae; genus Macrobrachium; species Macrobrachium rosenbergii. Next base: position 53,702,717 of record NC_089755.1, on the reverse strand, counting down.
TCCTCATCACTCACAGCATCCGGCTGCCCCTGCCATCATCATCTTTAACTCATGACTCATCGTGAGGACTATTGATCTTCTCTCACGTTATCGCGCCGTTGAGAGAACTTTCTACTACTCCATGAGGAAAGTTTCGGAGAGTTGTAAAAGTAGTAGTTTTTTATTGTTATTCAACCACGTCTTTGTTTTGTTTATGTGTTTTATGCAGTGCTTGATATACTGTGTGTGTATATGTATATATGTATATGTATATGTATATGTATATATATATATATATATATATATATATATATATATATATATATATATATATATATATATATATATGTATGTAAGTGTGTACAAATATATGTATGCATGTATGTATGTATATATATATATATATATATATATATATATATATATATATATATATATATATATGTATATATATATATATATATATATATATATATATATATATATAGATTCGAGGAGTCAATTTTTATTGAGAAAAGAGGGATAAAAGGAATACTCACATCTTTCATATCCTTACTTAATAAAAAAAACTTATACAGCATAACCAAATAAAGAAAATAACATAAACACCTTTTAAAAATGGTGTACTGGACGAATTTTTTTAACATTATAAACAAGAGAATAATACATAAATATTATGACACAATGAAAAAGAGTGCTAATACTGCACTGTGTATATCAGTATGTTCAAGAACGCTATTTCACTTTATATGAACAAGATGAAAAGAAAATAATATAATAACTATGACATAGAGTGATAAAATTTGCTGCTATGATACCGTGCATATCAGTGGCTTCAAGACCACAATTTCACTATATATTAACAAGATAAAAAGAAAATATAATAACTATGACACACAATAACAAAGAGTGCCGCTACAATACCGCTCATATCAGTAACTTCAAGAAAACACCATTTCGCTTCATACCTACAGTATCAGAACCGCAAGGCGATACCAGATCGACTAAAAATAAGCCTAAGGCTGTCTGTCGGGACCCTTAAATACCGTTAGGTTAGAAGGCTTGAAAAATTTAAAGGGTCATAAATGATAGTTCGGACTGCGAGCTTACCTTGAAGAGTCTTATTTACACGTTAAGCACTCCGTTTCCCGGAATGGAACTGCGATCCCTGTCCCCAGTTCCTATGTAGTGTTCAGCTTTCCAGGAATAACGCTACGTAATTTTTTTTTTTATCCGTGCTTAAATCTGGCACCTTCGCCGTTACGTTGGGTGGATACAAGTTGACCGTTTCGGTAATTTAAAATAGCGTTGTTTTACCTCACGTTGATTCTGAGTTCTCTTCCACAGACGGGCTGCCAGTGATGACTGTAAACTTTATTGTTTATTCTTGGTATAAGACGCGAAGGCCCCCTCTCTCTCTCTCTCTCTCTCTCTCTCTCTCTCTCTCTCTCTCTCTCTCTCTCTCTCTCTCTCTCAAGATACGCCCTTTCTTATTATCAAATTTCAACCTGAAATGCTAAATTATGTCACAGGTCTGTGGCCCTGGTTAATTGTGCACACTTGTAAATTTATGTGTACATGGGTACAGTGATTCCGAAGAAACAGAAATTTGGTATTTTTAGCTCAGTGACAGGTCATACCAACAAGAGAACTGAGAAGCATTTTGCCTTAAAATTAGGTAATAGGTCAGGTCTTATAATTAACGAGTGTCACATACCTGTCACATATTTTACCATTTCATGTTGAAATATGGTAATGATAAAAAGGGGGCGTATCTTAACAGAGAGAGAGAGAGAGAGAGAGAGAGAGAGAGAGAGAGAGAGAGAGAGAGAAGCTAGTTTTCGGTAGAAGGATTTGATATAATTAAAAAAAGGGTATATCTAGAGAGAGAGGGTGGGGGCTAGTTCTCGTTAGAAGGACTTAAATATAGTAATAAAAAAGGGCCTATTTTAAGAGAGAGAGAGAGAGAGAGAGAGGCTAGTTCTAGTTAGAAGGACTTAACTATAGTGATAAAAAAGAGCGTATTTTAAGAGAGAGAGAGAGGGAGGCTAGTTCTCTTTAGAAGGACTTAAATATAATAAAAAAGGGACTATCTCAAAAGAGAGAGAGGCTAGTTCTCGTTAGAAGGATTTAAATATAATCATAATAAAAAAGGCGTATCTTGAGAGAGAGAGAGAGAGGCTAGTTCTTGTTAGAAGGACTTAAATATGATAATAAAAATAGGGCGTATCTTAAAAAGAGAGAGAGAGGCTAGTTCTCGTTAGAAGGACTTAAATATTGTAATAAAAAAGGGCGTATTTTAGAGAGAGAGGCTAGTTCTTGTTAGGTGACTTACATCTTACCCTTACAAAATCAGATACTACTTTACAAAGATCGTTTTAGATTAATAGTTAAAAACGATATCAGCCACATTTCTTGACGATATGAAAAATCATCATCACGTTCTATAACAAAAAATACCTCCCCTTAAATTAGACCAGCAAAAACAATATCCATAACAGAAACAACTAGAAATAAAAGGAGAAATGGAGAATATCCGAGAGATATCGTGAAATGGTGAGAGAGAGAACAGAATTCCCACTATCAAGGAATGGAAAGGGAGAGAAATTAGGAGGTCCCAAAGAATTGGTTCCTGGGACAGGACACAGCTGGGTGTCTTTGTTTCCCGTTTAAGCGGATTCCGGGCTTTCCAGTCGATGAAGCTGGCATTTCTCATTGCTTCTGTCATTTGGCAACTAAGTATATATGCATGTTTGGATTAATTCTGCTGAGGTTATTAAGATTGCAACTAAGTCTGTTTGCGTGTTTGGTTTAAATTTACTGAGGTTATTAAGATTACAACTAAGTCTGTTTGCATGTTTGGTTTAAATTTTCTTTGATCGTTAAAATTACAACTAAATCTTGTATTTGTATGTTTCGTTTAAATTAGCTGAGGTCATTGAGATTACAACTAAGTATATATATGCATGTTTGGTTTAATTTTGCAGAGGTCATTAAGATTACAACTGAATCTATTTGCATGTTTGGTTAAATTTTGCTGAGGTCATTAAAATTACAGGTAAATCTTGTATTTGCATGTTTGATTTAAATTTGCTGGGGCCATTAAGATTACAACTAAGTATATATGCATGTTTGGTTTAATTTTGCAGGGTCATTAAGATGACAACTGAATCTATTTGCATGTTTGGTTAAAATTTGCTGAGGTCATTCATATGGATCAAGCCCACAGGGGCTATTGATTTAAAAGAAATCAAGCTTCCAAAGAATATTAAGAAGTAGGACGAGGTAAAGTGAAATACAGAAATAAGAGAACTCGATAATTAAAAAAAAAAAAAAATTGAATTAGTACATAGATAAAAATATAAATTATTAAAATGTAAGGCGATGGTGAATATATTTTTTTTTCCACGAGGAACTAAATATTTACGTCAAGTGTCGCAA
>NC_089755.1:53656797-53689297 GCF_040412425.1 Macrobrachium rosenbergii | reverse complement strand
TTTGCTACACGAAATCTCCAATGATTTCCTACACAAAAAATCCAGCGATTTCCTACACAAAATCTTCAGCGATTTTCCTGCGCAAAATATCCAGCGGTTTCCTACACAATATCTCGTGCGACTTCCTACACAAAATCTCCACCGATTCCAGCGATTCCCTGCACAAAATCTCCGGCGATTCCAGCGATTTCTTGCAAAAAATTCTCCAGCGATTCCAGCGATTTCCTACACAAACTCAGTTCAACACAACAACACCTTATACAAAATGTTCGAATAACAAAACCTTCCGTATTCCTCTGGGAGCCGAATCATTTCGTAAAAAAAAAAAAAAAAAAAAAAAACACACACACGCACACACACATACAGACACATCTAACACACCGCGTGAGAACGTGAGTGTCTCTCTCTCTCTCTCTCTCTCTCTCTCTCTCTCTCTCTCTCTCTCTTTGTTTCAAAACAATCTCTCCATTTCACAACATGTTTCCTTTTTTCTTCTTTCTTCCTTCTTCGATTCGCGGGTTCTTTCGTTGTGTCGTGTCTCCGGGAGCCTGTAAAAATCGCTCCACAGACGTATTTGTTCGCTGTCGTGGGACATGAGTGTGGTAATGGACATAACGCGCCTTGACGAATTTGGAAAATGTCATACAGCTGGTGTTGTGTGGTTTTTAAATCGTTGGTATGTGTATAACGTCACGATGTCTTTGAAAGTGAGGGTATATATATATATATATATATATATATATATATATATATATATATATATATATATATATATATATATATATATATATATATATTTATATATATATACACATATATACATATATGTATATATATTATATGTGTATGTATTTAGGATCTACTGGTCACTTTTACCAGATGCATATGTAATTGTACTAGCCACAATGACCTCTTAACTTCTCGAATTCTTCGCGCTTTTTTGGATACGCTTGTCACTACAAAGCCTTGCTATCCAAGCGCAAGAAATTGAAGTGGTTGTGATGGTATATGATTACACACACACATGTAAACAAATAAAGAAATCTACACACGCATAATATATATATATATATATATATATATATATATATATATATATATATATATATATATATATATATACATATATATATATATATATATATATACAATTTATTATAACTTTCCCCATAAATTACAACCCATTTATTTTAGGGCACAGTTGTGATTCGGTGCACAGCAGCTGCCGTCTTCCTCCGCACCAATTCCTAAACAGGTGATATTATTATGTACCTTACCCTAACACCAGTTTCTCCCACAAATAATTGCACTCTAGAAAAAAAAAAAACTACTAGAATTAATCGCCTTGGTTCTCGAATCTCCTATGTCTACCGGATGTTATTAAGGCACGTCTATTCCAGCCCTCCAGTTCTCTGTATTGCTACTTTGTATTGATCGCCACGAAAGGAGTGTCATTATCAGTGCCTAGTTATCGAACTACTTCCGGGTGAATCGTCTAGCTGTCAAATGGTGTTGCTGTAGAATTGGTCTTGCATTAACTCCGCCATTCCTGTCAGAGGTAGATAATGATGGCGTTATGTGTATCAGCTTGTGGTTGAGACGGTTTTGTTTATGTTTTGTATAGGGGTGAATGTTTTTTTTTTTTTCCTCTTTGTGTGTATGTGAGCATTCTGCTCAAGAAGTTCTTGCATGCATGCATGCATTTATGCTTTCAGATAATGATTATGTTGTGTTTATCATCTTGTGGTTGAGACGTTTTTTGTTTGTTTTATATCTGGGTGAATGTTTGTTTCCTCTTTGTATGTACTTGGGCATTCTACTCAAGAAATTCTTGCTTGCATACATTTATGCTTTCAGATAATGATTATGTTGTGTTTATCATCTTGTGGTTGAGACGTTTTTTGTGTATGTTTTATATCTGGGTGGATGTTTGTTTCCTCTTTGTGTGTACACGGGCATTCTACTCAAGTTCTTGCATGCACACATTCATGCTTTCAGTATCAGGTGATAAAAACAACCTGAGGAAGTGCTTTGGAAGCAGTTGAAAGCTACAGTAATTATATATGAGCAGGTAACGTTGACGTTAAGGTCAAAGGGTGTCGCCTGAGCAAGCCGTCAGGGTATCTGGTAGATCACAGAGATCGCTGCTATCAAGAGGCTGAAGTAAATGTTTGATACTGGAACGCAGAAAAGGCTTGTCAAGAGCAAGTGGGAAGGTCGCATTACAAAAGGAAGTGTCTCGGAAGAGGTGGGGTTATAGGATAGAGTCAGAGAGATTGAGAAGGGCCTTTGAAGGCTACAAAGGCCATTGGTAAACATGAGGAAGGGAAAATGAGTTCTTATGACGCACGATTGAATAAAGGATGGGTTTTGATAAGGTGAAGAAAATCACTGAAGTGAGGAAGACTTTTGACGACGGATGCTTAGGATAAATTTGCCGTTTAGATACTGATAACATTGTACTGTGTGTATAGGCAGCATTCTGCCTAGGGGCTTTTGATACCTTCTGTACAGTTGTAGGAAGTGGCTACTGGTGTGAAAGTTGGTCTGACCTTTGTCCTTTCTAGCTTGATCTAACTGTCCCTACTCTTTCTTTCTTTCTTTCTTTAATTTTTAGGCGTCTTTTCTTTAATGGACTGAACGGAGAATAATATCATCTATAGGTCTATTGCTTTTACTTCTAGTGTGAGAGCTACGGTCTACCATCCTTAGTCTGATAAATTCACTCATTCCGCTATTCCCTTCATTGCTTGCATAGACCTCTCTACGTCAATCTGTTATACGTCATCTCAATCCCGTTCGTAGAGCTTCAATATCCAGTGCAATTAAACTCTCCCAGAAGGCTCAATTACCATCGTCCCTTGGATATACCCACCAGCCTTCATCCTGACACAGGCACGACACTTCCAATCAGCCGATAGGCTTCTCGCAAGACTGTTCAGTTGAGTCTATCAAACCTTTCCCTACATCCGTATGTCAGTCTCAAACTCAGTGGAATGAGCATGTCTGCATTCGCGACAGCCAACGCCGGTCTACTGACCTCTTAGACCAGTGGTTCTCAGTCTTTTTTTAGTGGTGGCACCCTAACTGATGTAATCATTACCGTGGCACCCCTTCTTCACCATCCCACCATACCGCATGAATTAACTTCTTATTCAGTGAATTAAATTGTTATCCATACTCAAACCAAGATCGGCACACCGTATATTTTATATATATATATATATATATATATATATATATATATATATATATATATATATATATATATATATATATACACATATACATAATGTTAATAGGCACACTTATAATAATTATATGAAGACTTCTGCAAACTTTTGTTTTTGTTTACAAATGTTCTTTTGAGATGATCTAGCCAAGGCAAAATTCATGACAATCTTGCGGCACCCCTAGGCACTGTCTGTGAACACCCAAGGGTACCACGGCACCCACTTTGATAGTCACTGTCTTAGACCGACGTCTACTATGTATGTCTCTTAGCTCGCCATCGACCACGAACGCATAAATACCCAAATAAAGACAGAAAAGGAGAGAGAGAGAGAGAGAGAGAGAGAGAGAGAGAGAGAGAGAGAGAGAGAGAAACAGTCATCCATCTCGGCCGTTTATCACGAGCCGTAGCATAAACGACATTAATAATCGCGGAGTGTGAAGCCTTTCTATCGATTAGCCACTCTTGAGGGGCTGGGGGGCGGGGGGGTGGGGCGATGGGGAGAGACAACCCTTGGTGTTAGCAAAGGCTATCTGGAAATAACTCTTGGCGTTGGAATGGTTGTTAATCATAGCGAAGACTTCCGTAGAAAATCCCATTTGGAATTATGCTAAATTTATTATTACTCGTTTAAGTGTTCCAGATGTTTAAAGAAATTCAGAAGACAGACTGATAGCCAGATAGAAAGATAGATAGATACATAGAGGAAAAAATTCTTTAATTAAATTGCTAATTCCAACTGTCAAAAAATTCAGAAGAGGGACAGACGGAAAGATAGCTAAATAGATAGATGGAGAGATAGCTATATAGACACAAAGATTGATAAATTGCTTAGCTATGTAGAATAATATAGCGTCAAACGGCAAAGGTCATTGAAGCCGGAGAAGAGAGAGAGAGAGAGAGAGAGAGAGAGAGAGAGAGAGAGAGAGAGAGAGAGATGGCGGGGTGATATGGTGAAAGGAATAATACTGTTTGTGACACCACGAAGCCCCATATTGATTTCATAGGCCTACTGGGAACTATGATCAGCCTACTACTCTCCCTACCACCGCCCCCCCCCACACCTCCTGGCTTTCGTTTGTAAACAGTCATCCATCTCCATGCCAGATTTATTTTATTTGTCTATGTAATACTGCTTACGTGACAAGTGAAGAGACCTTTGGTGGAGATTTGTTCACTGGTGAGCAGAGCAAGTTTGCTTTTATTATTATTATTATTATTATTATTATTATTATTATTATTATTATTATTTATTATTGTATAGAAATAATCAACACACAATCACGTGTGGAACAGAAATAAATTTCTGACTCACATCAGGATCGAACCCAGGTCTTTCAGTTGAAAGGCAAGGGCGCTGCCCACTAGGCCATACAAGACTTGTATGGCCTAGTGGGCAGCGCCCTTGCCTTTCAGCTGAAAGACCTGGGTTCGATCCTGGGCTTGTATGGCCTAGTGGGCAGCGCCTTGCCTTTCAACTGAAAGACCTGGGTTCAATCCTGATGTGAATCAGAAATTTATTTATTATTATTATTATTATTATTATTATTATTATTATTATTATTATTATTATTATTGTTCATAATGTAAAATATTCCTGTGGTTATAGATAGAAAATTTGGTAGGCTGTTCAGATCTGTGCATTATTATTATTATTATTATTATTATTATTAATGACTTTTTTTGGTATAGTTATTATTAAAAATTTTCTAAATATTCACACGAAGTAAGCATATAAGGTAAAACAATCTTTCCCGGAGGCGAATACTTAAAAGCGTAAATTAGCAAATCAGAACGCAAAAAATAACTAATAAATAACACCAATTTTTAAAAAATCAAGTTAAACCCTCATACAAAAATGTTGATAAGTAATAGAAGGACTGTGAAGAGAGTGAACAAAAAGAGTAAAGCTTAATATCGAAGAATAAACCTTTTTAAAGTAATGATCAAGAATTACCTATGAATGATTTTTCACAGTATTGCATTCAGGACCAAGTAAGTCAATATTTCTTCCTGAAGCAGTCTTTAACAGCGCCCTTCCTCAGCCCGTATACCTTCCGTCATTATCACAAACCATAACAATAACAATAATGATGATAATAAGTAGCCTAGAAAGTAACTAACTAGAAACTTGAGTTTCTTCAGATGAAGCCGACTGTTATTTAGCACATCAGATACTTCTAAAAGCAGTTACAGTGGTTCTTTTGTCCACTAAAATTTTGATCTTTCAGTAAGAAATCAAAATGAAACTCGAGTCAAGATTGCTTGTAATGTGCACTTTTGCTCGTATGTTCCAATAGGTCAGTTTTGTGACCTGAATTGAAGCAAGCAGGATTTTATTCAACCACTGCTTTCACTAATTCCTTTTACCTCCAGCGGCTTGCAACTGAGCAAGCATGATGCAAAATGTTCAGATCTTGTGGTTCAATTTCTTTCGTGTTGACTTTCAGTAACATTTAATTTTCCTTCTCTGTGAATCCTATCGGCGCCAAAGCTGTCCTAAATTAGAAACGTCAAACTTACGAAATGCTTTCAACAGCTTGATCCGTTACGAAAGCAACATAGTCATTCGTCATCAAAGTGGACTTTGGAAAATATAATTCATATTTCAGAAATGAAAACTCGATACTCGGAAAATTTTCAGCAGTGACCTGTGCAAAGGTGTATAAGTATACAGCAGTATAAACGACAGGTATATAATATATACACGTTGTTTATACTGTTGTATACTTATACACCTTTGCAAAGATATACATGTATGCTACCCTGTAGCTGTAAAGTTACTTTCATTAGTACATCACACAGGATCAAAAAAAAAAAAATATAGACGCGAGGCAATCTGTGAATTGCCGTAAAAACTTAGGCCTTATCTAGAAATGGGTAGTTCAGACGAGATGTTCAGGTGCTTACTCAAAAGAAAACGCACACATGTGACGGTTTAAAAGCTCTCTCTCGCCCCCTATGCGCTTGTTAAGTCTCGCTTTATAACCAATTAAAGCATTCTGTAGCTTAACGATTTCTTTGAAAAGGGTCTGTATCACTTGTAATTAACGGGGGCGACCGCGATCTGTAGGAGGAAGCCCGGATCCTCAGATTATAGGCAGTTACAGTACAGACCAGAATTTAGTAGTTTTTTCCCGTAGGCACCCCTTTCCCGAGACAAGTTCGGAGAATCTCAACGCGTTGAGGTGACAGAGTACGGGATCCGTCCGTGCCTCTTCCTTTCGCCTTTATTCTTCCTTTCGTTTTTGCGGCGACATTTTTGTTAGATTTTTTGGCAAAGGGGAGAGCAGAAGAGGAAAGGAGAAGGGGGGAAAAAGTGCCCCCAAAGGCCTAAAAGGGGTTCCCGAGTTGATACAAACGCACACAAAAAAATGGTTTTACGGCGGCTTCCACGAATCTTAAAAGTAGACTTGCCTATGTACCTCCCTTCCGTGGTCGTTTTTCTTGAAGGATGGCGCTGAATGGGGAGGACTTACCATTTAAGGCTGAGAGTCTTGAAGTACCTCGTTAACACGGATGCCAAATCTCCGGTTACAGATTGGCGCCGTGTCTTCATTATCATGCCTCATCCTTGGGTGATTGTCTGAAATTCTGAAAGTGCTTACAGAGTGTCTGCATTCTTCCTGATCTAGATCAGATTAACAGGACGTTCAGCATCACCAGTTTTCCTTATTATTATTATTATTATTATTATTATTATTATTATTATTATTATTATTATTATTATTATTATTTTTTTTTTTTTTTTTTTTTTATTATTATTATTATTATTATTATTCAGAAGATGAAACTTATTCATATGGAACAAGCCCACCAAAGGGGCCATTGACTTGAAATTCGAGCTATTATGGTGTTCATTAGAAAGAAGTAACAGAAGGTAAAGGAAACAGACTACACACTTATCTCTGTGGGTCTTTTTTCGCCTCCTCAGGGGAAAGGCGTCAGCAGTAGCTGTTAAAAAAAAAAAAAAATAAAAAAACCAAAGGCCTAAAGAAATCTCAACTGATGGGCCTACTACAGATATCTTCTAAAAGGGGACTCTAGATAGCATGCGCGTGGAAACCGGAGACGCCGTGGAGGAAGGGTTGGAGACCAAGAAGGGTGAGGGAAAAAAAAGGGGGGGGGTTGTTGGGGACCACATGTGATAGGAAGTCGCCATTTGGTCAAAAATAAATTCGTGAGTGGAGACAGCAGGATTGAAATGGGTGGACGGGCTGCTTCTCTCACGAGGCCGTAACAGAAATACAAAGGTATTAAGCAGTTGAAATCACTTAAGTAAGAATATTTCCCAAAAGCTATATACACAGCTTTTTCAAAATGAATTCTTAAATGGTTAGCTAAGATCATTCTTCAGTCGTTTGTCAGAATGAATTCCTAAATGGTTAGGTAAGCTAATTCTTCAGTGGTTTGAGCTCCAAAGGCGGTATACAGCTTTTTTCAAAATGAATTCTTAACTGATTAGGTAAGATAATTCTTCGGTGGTTTGAACTCCAAAGGCTATATAACAGCTTTTTCAGAATGGATTCTTAACTGATTAGGTAAGATAATTCTTCGGTGGTTTGAGCTTTTTCAAAATGAATTTTAGCTAAGATATTTCTTCAGTGGTTTGAGCCCCAGAGGTCAATACACAGCCTTTGCAAAATGAATTCTCAAATGGTTAGCTAAGATAATTCTTCATGGTTTGAACCCCAAAGGTCTATACACAGCTTTTTCTAAATGAAATCTTAATGGGTTAGCTAAGATAATTCTTCAGTGGCTTCAGCCCCGAAGGTCTATACACAGCTTTTGCAAAATGAATTCTTAAATGGTTTGCTAAGATAATTCTTCAGTGGTTTGAGCCCCAAAGGCCATGTTCAGCTTTTTCAAAATAAATATTTCATTGGTCTGAATTCAAATATCTCTCCCGTTTCAAAATTCCCCAAGCATATTCGCCCAAATGCCTAACGTGGTGGATACTAAATATGTTTTGAGAATCATTATGATAAAATATGATTTTCAGATTACGTCGAGGTTAACATGAAAACTTACCGTGAAATTCTGTATTGCAAAATGAAGATTGTTCCCCGCAACATATTTTTTTGCGCGTGTTATAACAGCATTATCAGAATTTTCTACACATTTATTTAACTCACTGAACTTGATTTCTCCATTGTGTATGTTTTTGTCTTTTGTCATTTCTTTGTACTTCTTCTTTTATTCCTGATTACATTTGTATACTGGTTTCTTTGCTTGCAATTTCTGTTTGCTTCTAATTTCATATCAAGGCTTATCTCCCTTTGGACTTTTTAGTTGTCCTACAACTTCATCAATCATTTCTTTACGTCATCAGATTCATTTGTCTGCAGCTTTCTTACTCCTAATCCTTTTAGACTGATTTATATTTATGTTAAATGTTTCCAGTTTAGGTCTGAAACGTTTCAGAAGTCAGTGGAAATTATGTTGTCAGTATTTTTAAATACAGATTTCTTCCCATCATAATTTCAGTTTAAAATGTAAACTTTCACGAAAATACGCTATATGAGAAGAATACCGGATCCGATTACCCAACTTTTTATATATATATATATATATATATATATATATATATATATATATATATATATATATATATATATATATTCAAATGTCAGATCAGTAAGATTACCTGTGAGGAAAATCGTTTGAATTAGTTCATGGTGGAAAACCTCTTCTGTTGTGACAGCCATTTTCCTGCCTTCTAGGAAAAAATAAGAGTGGAACCAAACGTTCTATTTTACAACAAAGAACCCGTGTTAGAGACTTGGCCGTTGTCTGCTGTACTAAAGGAAAAAAAAAAAATAAAGAATCTATGAATATCCTTCCGTCCCCCACTTGAAAACCCTTTGATGAGCCGATCTCCTCATTAAACCGATCACTTCAATTAACTCGGGTTAAACCCTGCTTTATTAGAGTCCTTGCTGTACATAAATGCATGCGTGCTTGCTTGCGCTTGTGCATTTGATAGGGATGGAGTTAAATAGTGATATCTTAGTCACTACCGATTCTAGAATAATTTCATGGTGGGCCACCGGTTTTCATATTATGCATATATATATATATATATATATATATATATATATATATATATATATATATATATATATACATATATAATATATATATATATATATATATATATATATATATATATTTATATATAGAATTTATTTTATAAGGGATTTTTTATTTTTCCCATTTTTATTTTTCTCATGTATGCCATTATTATCTAAATCTTCAATATTATTATTTTGTCATTATTTTTCATGGTGGGGCCACGTGCCCTAATATTTGTCATCATTTTTTATGGGGGGGCACGTGCCCAGGTGCTCCCCCCACCCTCGACTCCGCTAGTAATCTTAGCTTAAGATTTTAATTTTTTTTGTATTTTTATATTTTATAATTTTTTTAAGTTTATCATTAATCAATCAAAATGAAGACGTGCATGAATTAAATGATAGTTTATTATCAAGTACGATCCGGAGGTCAAAATTAATGATTGACAAGTGACCGAACAATTACCAATTTAATTGCTGCTAAAACATGATAATTATCCGGAAACGACCGAGTAATTGCAATATATCTGTTCAGAAATGACGGAAACATCACTAGCGTTTTGCAAGGCTATCAACTGTATGTAATTTACTCAGAAAATGGACTGCATAATTACCCGCGTGTTTGTAAGGCTCCTTAGGCGATCGCGAATCAAAGGGAAATATTGCTGACTTGCTTACGAGGTCAATTAGACCCTTGTCCAGATATTAAGGAACAATTTCTGCCTCGCACGCGGGAAGTTAGTGGATGTTTTGTTTGTTATTTATTATTTTTTTTTTCTTTTTTGATAAGTGTGATCTGTTCTTTACGTGCCTCCCTTTACCTCCTCTGTTATTTATTAATTTATTTTTTTTTTTTTTTTATAAATGAGATCTGTATTTCCCTTTAACTCCTGTTGCTTCTGCCTAATGAACACCATAATATTCTTCGGAAGCTTGAATTTCAGGTCAGTGGCCCCTGTGGTGGGCTTGTTCCATATGAATAGGGTTCAGCTTCTGAATAATAATAATAATAATAATAATAATAATAATAATAATAATAATAATAATAATAATAATAATAATAATAGTATGATGGGAGGAGACCCTCTTTCAGGCGGGTCTTATTGAAAAGGATGGCTATATTTTGCTAATTTATTTTATCCAGGTTCTTTTCTATTTTCCTCTCGCTGAGCCTGTGAAGCGAATTATAAGGAAAATAGAAAAGATCCCTTATAAGATAAATTCGCAAAATACAGCCATCCTTTTCAATAATAATATTAATAATAATAGTAATAATAATAATAATAATAATAATAATAATAATAATAATAATAATAATAATAATAATAATAATAACAACAACAATAATAATAATAATCTATACTGATTCATTTTTAAATATATGTACATATACATAACTGTGGATTTGCTTCTCCAATAATAATAATAATAATAATAATAACAACAATAATAATAATCTATACTGATTCATTTTTAAATATATGCACATATACATAACTCTGGATTTGTTTCAGTATTAATAATAATAATAATAATAATAATAATAATAATAATAATAATAATAATATTCATAAATTGGATAGTTATTATTTTCTGCTCATGATGTCATTGAAAAGCTGATATTTTAATGAAGGAAACGAGACGAATACAGGGTCTTTTCAACAATAAACAGTTCCACCCAGTTGAATCTGAATGAGGCTTTTTTTTTTTTTTTTTTTTTAGGCAATGAGAAGTAGCTACACAGGATCATTTTGACCACAGGTGATTCCCACCGAGTAAGAATCGCCATCCTGTCTGTGTGCAGACGCCTCCAATATTTATTGTGTGTCTGTCCTCTGAGTTATACCCTCTCAGGCTTCTTTGTCAGACTGTCTTCAGAGTTACGGAGCGGGGTTTTACGATGGCAATTATTCGCCCTTCTCTGTTGTTCTGCTGCCGTTGTTAAGACTGGACTGTGAGAATTCCCTTCTTTGTGCCGTAATCATGCGGTCTGTCCCTTCGGAGTCGTCGCGGATGATTTCCTCCGGCGAGTACGAAACGTCCATGCACGGACCGAAAAAAAAAAAAAAAAAAAATCGAGACGGGCCACACTCGCGCGCGCAAGCAAGCAGGAAGCAAGCCCATGCAGGAAGCGTCCGGGTCTCGTCGCTTTGTTTCCTTTGTGTATATGCGTGTGTGTGTGTGTGTGTGTGTCTTGCTTTTAATTCGCCTTTGTGTCACGGCCGCCCGCCCGCCGGAGTCGATTCGATACCCTCCCGAGGAAGAGCAGGAGAAGAAGCAGTAAAAAGACGAGGCAATTTGGGGGCGGGATCGGATCCCCTTTTAGGAGGGGGTTAATTAGCCGCGGTGACTGCGTCGAATTACTTGGATGACGCTGATGATGATACTCGAGGCGCAACAGGGGCGGAGTGCCTTTTGATGTCTGTGGATATAAGCTGAAAGGAGAGTGTGTGTGTGTGTAATTAAGGGCGGTCGGTGTGGAGTGTCCCAGGGACCTGTGAGATGGCTTTCCCGCTTGCGAAGGGAGGAAAATGCTCTTCGCGAGGAAATGGAAAACGCAAGACAAACGCGAAAGAAGGAAGGGCTCATTGCGAAGAAGGACGAGGAGACCAGGAATGCAGAACGAGGAAATAATCGCGAGAAGAAGAAGAAGAAGAAGAAGAAGAAGAAGAAGAAGAAGAAGAAGAAGAAGAAGAAGAAGAAGAAGAAGCAAGAGGAGAGTAAAAGTCAAAATGGGAACTAGGAAAATATTCGTTAACGGAGTAAGAATCATAGAATAAAAACTAATAAAAACATCAACTGATAATGTTCGTAGGATCAAGGAAAATATTCTTGTAAGAAATAATCACGAGAAGAAGAAGAAGAAGAAGAAGAAGAAGAAGAAGAAGAAGAAGAAGAAGAAGAAGAAGAAGAAGAAGAAGGCAAGAAGCAAGAGAAGAGTAAAAAAGCAAAATGGGAACCAGGAGAATATTCTTTAACGGAATGAGAATTATAGAATAAAAACCAATAAAAAATCAGCTGACAATATTTATGGGATCAAGGAAAATATTCTTGTACGAAATAATCACGAGAAGAAGAAGAAGAAGAAGCAAGAGAAGAGTAAAAAATCAAAATGGCAACTAGGAGAATATTCTTTAACGGAGTAAGAATCACAGAATAAAAAACAATAAAAAAATCAACTGATAATATTTATGGGATCAAGAAAAATATTCTTGTCCGGAATAAGAATCATCGAATAAAAACTAATAGAGTCAGTGATAATATTTATGATAATGATGATAGCGCCAGCAACGACTAATGATTCCCTTAAGTTAATTCTCCAGACCACTGAAATCTTCAAGTCCCTATTACTATTTGAATGCCAATGCCACCATCCGTTTGTTGCGATTCGGTCCAAGAGTCATCTTTCCTCCCCTTACCTCTCTAACTAATGTCCCTTTAACCCTAACTCCTCCCTCGTTCCCCCTTCGTCTAGTAACCGAGGGTAGGAAACATTTCCGAGAATGACAGCTTGTTCTTGGAAGAAGGGACCCTCGGCTAGTCATTCTCGAAGCCTTTTCCCATAATTCCTGCGGGGATAGGACACTAACTGCCGTGGGCGGCTTGAACTCGTGCTGATTCTAAGCCACATAGAAGGGAAGGGTTGGGATGAGACTAGAAAGTGGTTGATACAACTGACGAATGTGAATTTCACGCGGGTTTCACACCAAAGTTGGAGTGAATAATTTGTTCTTTGCTAACTCAGACATAGTGGAAGTGGTTGTGCTCTAACAAATTACCATCGAGAGCAATGCTTTAGAAGAGTTTTTAATTTTTTAAATTTTTTGTATGTATGGAAACGAGCAAAATAGAAGAGTTTTTATTTAAATTTTTTTTTTTGTATGGAAACGAGCAAATGTATTTAATGTTTACTTGTGTTCCAGTGTAAAAGCATATACCTTATATGGTTTTATTCTTTTAAATTTCATTTTCATTTATTCATCATCACGCGAATGACCTAGATGGAAGAGAGAGAGAGAGAGAGAGAGAGAGAGAGAGAGAGAGAGAGAGAGAGAGAGCGGGTGCGTTAAAGTGCAAAATACGGTAGATCAGCCTCACAATAAGTAAATATTAAATTTTACCAAAACTTTTACTTGAAAATTTCCAAGGAGGCTGATGAAGGATTGAGCTAATTTTGTCAGTTTCTAGTTTTCTGTAAAAGAAAATTATTGTGCCTGCTTTGTCTGTCCGTCCGCACTTTATTCTGTCCGCACTTTTTCTGTCCGCCCTCAGATCTTAAAAACTACTGAGGCTAGAGGGCTGCAAATTGGTTTGTTGATCATCCACCCTCCAATCATCAAACATACCAAATTGCAGCCCTCTAGCCTCAGTAGTCTTTGATTTGTTTAAGGTTAAAGTTAGCCATAATCATGCATCTGACAACGATATAGGCCATGCCACCACCGGGCCGTGGTTAAAGTTTCATGGGCCGCGGCTCATACAGCATTATACCGAGACCACCGAAAGATAGATCTGTTTACGGTTGCCTTGACTATACGATGTACAGAAATCTCGATTGCGCCGAAGAAATTTCGGCGCAATTTTTACTTATTTTCTTTGAGTATATGTCTGCCTTTGATAAGATTTCGGCGTGTCTAGATGACCTTTCTGAATAGCCCTTCATTATACGCATTAAATTAAAAACGATTATATAGAAAAAAAAACTTGTATATAATCTGTGAATACAATCAAATCACAAGTTTAAGGATGTGCTGAGTCTGCAAGAAACTTCCAGCTGATAACATCTCGACTCGACGGTTCGAACCCTCGTGCGAATTGTTCAAGACAATAATTGAAAGATTTCCTTTTGCATACAGACATCAGTAACGAGTAAGCCTCTTTTACCTGTTCCTTTTTAGAGGGATGGATGCCGTTGATAACAATGAATCACGTCGTTAGATGCCGGTGTTATCGGGTACTGACTCCTTATCGGGCGGCTAAACATTCCCTTTATCTCCGCATCCGTGAATGTACCTGAGCTTTCTATTGGGAGGTTTATGTTTCTCTCCGGACCCGTCTGTCTCTCTCTCCCCGGACCTGGCTGTCTGCCTGTTGCGCATGCTCAGAGGGCTCTGTCTGTTGCGCATGCTCGAAGGGCTCTGGCTGTTGCGCATGCTCGAAACGCACTGTCTATTGCGCATGCTGAAAAGGCTCTGGCTGTTGCGCATGCTCGAAATGCTCTGTCTGTTGCGCATGCTCAAAGGGCTCAGTCATTTGCGCATGCTCGAAGGGCTCTGTCTGTTGCGCATGCTCAAAGGGCTCTGTCTGTTGCGCATGCTCCAAGGGCTCTGTCTATTGCGCATGCTCAGAGTGTTGTCTGTTGCGCATGCTCAAAATGCTCTGTCTGTTTCGCATGCTCAAAGGGCTCTGTCTGTTTCGCATGCTGAAAGGGGTCTGTCTGTTGCGCATGCTCAAAGGGCTCTGTCTGTTGCGTATGCTCGAAGGGCTCTGTCTATTGCGCATGCTCCAAGGGCTCTGTCTATTGTGCATGCTCAGAGGGCTCTGTCTCTTGCGTATGCTCAAAGGGCTCTGTCTATCGCGCATGCTCGAAGGGCTCTGTCTGTTGCGCATGCTCAGAGGACAGAGTCTAGACTGTCCTAATATCCTCGTACTGAATGGGATTAAACGTTTTCTTAGAAGTGTTAGTTTCTTTTCTTATGTGTTTGTAGAGAAGGACGATTAAACTATAAGGAATTCCGATTCACTTTCATTTTTCTGTATTTCCTAATACCTTCTGTTACTTCTTTTGAAGCTCGAATTTCGAGTCAGTGGCCTTGTTCCGTATGAATAGGGTTCATCTTCTTCTGAAGAGTAATAATGAGACGAATACCGTAATTTTCACCGATTATCAGAATTTTATGAATATATAATGCACACGTTTGTGAAAAGATCTTCAAGGAATTGAGGGTTAATCAAATCCGTTATTTACAGTTATTGCAATCTGCTGTTTTTTAGCCTGGTGCAACCATAACAATCAGTTCAGTTTGACAGATTGAGCTATTTAATTTTCCAAGATGGCGTCGTGTTTATTTTCAGACCATAGATTCGCCCACATAACAGAGGTCACTTTTGCATCGCTCAGAACCCTCATACAGTTTCCCAAAATCCAAAGGGACCCGTATTCCTAAATTTAATTTTTTTTTTTTCTTTAAATTCCGTCAGTCAACTCGGCAGATCACGTTCGCGGTACGTTCCGTCTCACGTGAAATACTGTACCCTAACCGAGATGGCTAGAGAGTGATTAGTTCCAAGAAGAGGAAGACTATTCGAGATTTACCGGAGAGGAAGATCAGGGTCGCTGAGTTTTAAAATAATTCCTCTCTCTCTCTCTCTCTCTCTCTCTCTCTCTCTCTCTCTCTCTCTCTCTCTCTCTCTCTCTCTCTCTGAGGGAAATATTGATGTAAACTTCAGGTTATTGCGGTTATGACTAAAGTAACTAACTACTCTCTCTCTCTCTCTCTCTCTCTCTCTCTCTCTCTCTCTGTGAGTAGCAATCTCTCATTCATTCTTTTCTGAGGAAAACATGGATATAATCTTCAGGTTATTGTGGTTCTTGATAACTAAGTGACCAACTACTTTCTCTCTCTCTCTCTCTCTCTCTCTCTCTCTCTCTCTCTCTCTCTCTCTCTCTCTCTCTCTCTCTCAAGTTTACTACAATTTAATAAAGATGTCTCACGCCCCATCTCTTTCCCTTCCCTCCCGTTAGTCTTGTGTGTGTGTGTGTGTGTGTGTGTGTGTGTGTATGTACATGCACATTGCGACGTCATTTATTTTTAATTTTGATGTCATTTATTTTTAATTTTGACGTCAGTTATTTTAAATTTGACGTCAGTTATTTATAATTTTGACGTCAGTTATTTTAATTTTGACGTCAGTTATTGTAATTTTGACGTCATTTATAATTTTGACGTCAGTTATTCATAATTTTGACGTCAGTTATTTATAATTTTGACGTCTGTTGTTTTAATTTTGACGTCAGTTATTTTAATTTTGACGTCAGTTATTTATAATTTTGTCGACAGTTATTTATAATTTTGACGTCAGTTATTTATAATTTTGAAGTTAGTTATTTGTAATTTGACGTCAGTTATTTATAATTTTGACGTCAGTTATTTATAATTTTGACGTCAGTTATTTATAATTTGACGTCAGATATATATAATTTTACATCAGTTATTTATAATTTTGACGTCTGTTATTTGTAATTGCGACGTCAGTTATATATAATTTTACATCAGTTATTTCAAATTTTGACGCCAGTTATTGATAATGTTAACGTTAGTCATTTATAATTCTGACGTCAGTTATTTATAATTTTGACGTCAGATATTTATAATGTTGACGTCAGATATTTATAATTTTCCATTCTCTTCCTGCTTATATCCATCAGTCAATACCTGCCTCTCTCTCTCGAACTGATAGCAAACTTTGAGAATCACATCGGCGATAAGTTATCTCCGGCGATGACAAAGAGAAAAGGGGTGAACACACGATAAACGTTGTTTGAACCCGGCTTGTCGCAAGGGCCTAGAGTAACAGTGCATAAGTACGAGAGAGAGAGAGAGAGAGAGAGAGAGAGAGAGAGAGAGAGAGAGAGAGAGAGAGAGATGGAGGATCTACTTACTTTCTTAGCCATAGCCACAGAAACCTGAAGTTTGCGCCTATATTTTCCTCAGAAAAGTGAGAGAGAGAGAGAGAGAGAGAGAGAGAGAGAGAGAGAGAGAGAGAGAGAGAGAGAGAGAGAGAGAGGGCGGGGGAGGGAGAGGGAGGGGAGAGAGAGAGCCTTATTAAAGTGCTGTGATAAGAAAATTGACTAAGACGAATTATATGTCAAGTTCAGTGTACCGGAGAATTCATTCATAGGCATATTGTTATTGTTATTATTATTATTATTATTATTATTATTATTATTATTATTATTATTATTATTGCTGAACAACCTTACCTCTTAGAGCTTTGTTGCCATTTTAATATAATTCGTATCATTCTCCTGCTTTTGAGCTTGAAAATTTTTCCACATTTTAAAGACAGAGCATCTGAATGTAAACTTCGTATTAAAAATAATTAATAAACGTAAAAACGAAACGGAACATAAAATAGCGAGATAGACAGACACACAGACAGACAGACAGAGAGTGATTGACAAATTAATGATGATGAGTGAAGGGTTAAGTCCAGTATGGTAATGAGAGAGAGAAAAAAATGAGAGCCCGTCCAGTATGAGAACCAAGAGGCAATTTTGACTTTCTTTAAAGCCAGGGTGTTAGGAATCTTGCTGAGAGAGAAAGAGAGAGAGAGAGAATGTCAAGGGAAAGTAGAAAGGAGGGAGAAAGAGTTTTTGGCGATAATTACAGGCGAGACGAAGTTGAAATAAAATAATGGACCGTGAAGAAACACAAAGAAACTTCAAGGAATTGGAGAGAGAGAGAGAGAGAGGGAGAGAGAGAGAGAGAGAGAGAGAGAGAGATTGAGAGAGAATAGAGTTTTTAGTGAGACGAAGGAGAAATAAGATAATGCAATTTGAAGGCATGAAGAAACTCCAAAAGAAAAGAGAGAGAGAGAGAGAGAGAGAGAGAGAGAGAGAGAGAGAGAAGAGTTTTTAGTGAGACGAAAGAGAAATTAGATAATGCAATTTGAAGGCATAAGGAAACTCCAAAGAACTGAGAGAGAGTGAGTTTTTAGCGAGACGAAACAGAAATAGGATAATGCACCTTGCAGGTAAAGAAACTTCAAGAAAAGAGAAAGAGACACAGAGAGAGAGAAAGAGAGAGAGAAGAGCTTTTAAGTAAGACGAAACGGAAATAAGATAAAAAAAAAAAAGCGCTTGGAAGGCACAAAGAAATCCCGATGACAGGAGGAGGCACAGGAAAACGAGAACAGCGCGAAAGTCTTAAAACCACCGGTTCCATCCCCCGCCCGGTGTAACGGTTGGCCCTGTTTCCGAAAATCGGTCCGATCATTCACTAAGGCAGATAAGCGGTCAATAAGCGGCCAGGTCCAAAGAGGCGAGTAGTGGTCGGGAGAATCGAGCAGATATAAAAATTTAAGAATATAATTATTGGATGCTGTCTTGTTTTGTCGTTTGATAAGTATTTATGTATATGTATATGTGTATGTATATATTATATAAATACATGTGTGTGTGTATATATATATATATGTATGTATGTATATGTATATATATATATATATATATATATAAATAAATAATTAATCAGAGTATATATACATTTGTATACATATATACATATATTACATATACATATACATTCAGAGGCCGTAGGTACCAGGCAACATAACACATTGCTGAAATCCGGCCCCAACGATAAAAGCAAAGACTGCGGAAAGCGCAGAGAATTAGAATAGGAATGGGGGGGAAAACGGGAGCAGGAAGAGAATTCTAAAGCATAGTCATAAGAGGGAAAGAATGTCACCGAACGAAATGCTGGTCAATTGTAGTGAATCTATGTGTGACTCGTCTTAGTTGGGTGGTTGAATCCAGAGGTCTTCACTAGACCCTGAATCCCTTTAGCCGAATCTCAGCTAACCGTGTTCGTCTTATTTAAAAAAAATATGACCGTCTTCGAACTCGGGGAATGATTTGAATGTAATATCCAAGTTTAATCATTCAAAATGAAATTGCAGATAAGATTCAGGTTGGAAATATTTTTCTCTTTCGGCGCAGTATAGCCATTCTTTGCAGATGATTTGTGAATGGGTCCGGAGGTTTAGGAAAAACATCCGTGTAATTGTAAGCGGCTATGCGCACACGCACATGTATGGATGTATGTGTGTGTGTGTATATATATATATATATAATATATGTATATATACTATATATAGGTATATATATTTACAGTATATATATGTAATATATATATATGTATATATATATACTATATATAGGTATATATATTTATATATATATATATATATATATATATATATATATATATATATATATATAGAGATATATAGAGATAGAGAGAGAGAAAGAGAGAGAGAGAGAGAGAGAGAGACTCTGTCAATCAGTTTTGAAATCACACCAGACAATTTTTCGTTTCCGTACAAGTGACAGAGTCATTCTGAAACAGAATCTCGAACGAGCACCATAATACTCTTTGGAAGCTCGAAAATAATAATAATAATAATAATAATAATAATAATAATAATAATAATACTGACGCATATGCCAGCAACCGCCTCATCAAGTCATAAAATACGGCGTTCCATCTTCGCCGAGATGATAGAAATTTCTGGTCACACACAACACATTTCAGATCTTGACTTGCAGTTCGTTATGAATCGGCGGCACGTGACGCCACAGCTCGAGGTCAGTGACCCAGGGATTCAAAAACGCCGGCGAGACGAATCTCAGTTCAAGGAATGGCCTCCGGGGAGCCGATGCATGACGGGAAACACATTTCTTTCTTCATTTAGGAGTTTTGGTTTCTGCGTTGCGCGTTAAATACTAGACTGGTGTCTCTGGGAGATTGGAGGTAGGCGCGGAGTAGGTGTCTGTTAACGTTTTCTCACGTGCTTCTATGCTACCCTAATACAATTCTGACTTACATTTTGATAATTCACTTATATTTTCATCTATTTTTTATTTTTTTATTTTTTCTCATATACTTCTATACTGACCTAATACAATTCTAACTTGCATTTTGATAATTTACTTACATTTTCATCTATTTTTTTATTTGTTTATTTTTTTTTATTTTTCTCATGTATTTCTATACTGCCCTAATACAATTCTTATCGCATGTAAATTTACATTTTTATCTTTTTTTTTATTTGTTAATTTATTTTTTCTATTTTCTCATGTACTTCTCTTCTATATTACCTTATACAATTCTTGCATTTTAATAATTTACGTACATTTTTGTCTACTTTTTTTAATTTGTTATATTAATTTTTCTTTTATAATAAGTGGGATTCCGTTGCCCCCTCTTACTTCTTTCTAATAAACACCATAATATTCTTTAGAAGCTTGAATTTCAAGTTAATGGCCCCTGTCTGAATAATAATAATAATAATAATAATAATAATAATAATAATAATAATAATAATATTAAGATAGCAGCAACATTACCATTACCAGCAACATTTACAAGAATAATTATATGAAAACAATCATATTTTTTTCATAATAATAACAGTAATGTGTTTCATGAGACACCCCCTAATATAACCCGTGACAGATCGTCTGAATTTTGTGCAGGCCATATCATGAAGCCGCGCATGCGCGTGGCCCTTGTCACGTGACTTATGTTTACGACGCAGGTTTGGCTTCAAGCCGTCATCCATTGTCTGCCAACACTATTCGATGCACTCGCAAAAAAAAAAAAGTGAAAGATTTCTCGACGATTTTGGCCTTATCTAGTGTTTCTTTTATTTAAAAAGGAAGAAGAAGAAGCAACGGTAAACTGGAAAAGTCTCAAGATTTTTTGGACTGAAAAACTGAATTTTCTCGGCTTCCGCGATCGCCGTCTTTTGTTAATATTTCGTTGATTTTGGGTCGAGGTTATAGTTTGGTGCCGTTTGCGTTATTTTCGGTTAATAAGTCATCACGCTCCGTAATCTTGACATTTCAAGGCTTGAGACCGCGTCGAAACGACGACAATAAAGACGCTAAATGTGTTTCTATTGCCGTATGAGACGATTCAACCGTTGAGGTAGGAGTAGTAGTAGTAGTAGTAGACGGGACTTGCCTTTGAAACGGCTCTCTCGCTCGTTTACCAGTTCATAACATTGTGTTTAATACCATGGTCATGCCGATAAGCATAACCTACCAAAAATAGCAAGTGTGTGGTGCTGTCTTGAATAGGCTTTTAGCCTTTCCGTTCAGTGGCAGCTATTCATCTACTCCCACGGCCCAGTTTCACAGGTGCTAGGTAAAACGACATATTATTAAATGCAGATCTCCGGGTGGGGGGGTGCCATGAATGCACCTCACGCGGGGTTACAGTAGGCATTACTTAATATTCTTTGCGGCGTCCCTTAGGGCCCCCAGCTGCAACTCGTGTCATTCCGTTTCCTGTACCTCCGATCATATTCTCTTTCTTCCATCATCTTCCCACCGTCCCCGACAATTGTTTCAAAGTGCAACTGCTTTGAGGTTTTCCTCCTGTTACGCCTTTCAAACTTTTTTACTCTCAGTTTCCGTTTCAGCGCTGAATGACCTCATACGTTCCAGCTCTTGGCCATCGGGCTTAATTGTATATTCTGTTCTGTCCGACATGAATTTGTCCCTACTCCTTTCAACTGAATAGATTCCCGTGCTGTTCGCGTCTTGGTTTGAATGCCTGCGACGTAATTTGCGCGGCGCACTGTAAGCTATTTTTAGCCATTTCTTTCAGTCACTCACCTTTCAGTCGTTTTCAGTGGTCGCAGGTGTTCAACTTCTTTAATGTCTGCCCCAGTGCGGCCATGTATATGAATATAGAAGGATAGACATGCATATGTTTTAATAATCTTCAACTCTTAACAGGCAGAACCTCTAGAATATTTTATGTCATCGTTTTGTTTGATAATGTTTTCGAAATTGAATCGCGGAAATATACGGCCATTCATGGAAAACAATAAAACGAAAAATAAAACGCTATATTTTTTTTTTTAAATTGAACTGTTGAAATAAATACAAGAAACCTATATTTTTTTTATTAATTGAATTGTGTAAATATACGGCCATTCATTAAAAAAATTGTACAAATGCAGCATTCAGGTTCAGAAACAGTTGTTTTGTCGCTTCAGATACACAATTACTTAGCTGCAGTAACTGATTTGATTGGGGAACTACAACCTCAAAACACACACACGCACACACACACACACACACGCACTAATGTCTGTAACCTAGAAGAGATGATGATAGGTTGAGGTTAATAACATGCCACAGTTTTAAAGAGATGAAGGAGCAAATTACTTAGTTAAAGGCCTGGTGCTGAAACAGTGATTTAATATTCTCTCTCTCTCTCTCTTCTCTCTCTCTCTCTCTCTCTCTCTCTCTCTCTCTCTCTCTCTCTCTCTCTCCATTGCTGTTTTCGACGAGTCTGATTAAAGAATCCGTTGGTCAAAGCATTACTACCCTAAAGTCATTTTTCTTGTATTTTATAATTTCCTGATATTTGTATCTATCTATCTATCTATCTATCTGTCTGTATACTAATTTGTTAATACATTTTTTTTCTAATAACCGATATCTTCTTTCTGTACTTTTTTCAAATAAACGCCACATTCTTCGGATGCTTGGATTTCAATTCAATGGCCCCTGTGGTCTTGTTCCATTTCAGTAGGTTCATCTTGATAATAATAATAATAATAATAATAATAATAATAATAATAATAATAATAATAATAATAATAATAATAATAATAATAATGATAATAATATCAATAATAATAGTAATTTGGAATTGCCGAGCTGTATATATTTGATTTTGTAGCATTTGACGCAGGTCATATGGAAAATCTTTGAGAGAAACCGAAAATGTTGACCATGAGATTAAAAATATGACTTGCACTAGAAGATATAGAAAACTACATATGAGAGAATCTCTCTTTCACTTATATATATATATATATATATATATATATATATATATATATATATATATATATATATATATATATATGTGTGTGTGTGTGTGTGTGTGTGTGTGTGTGTGTGTGTGTGTGTATACATACAACAAAAATTTTCCTTAGTACAAAAGTCCATTTTGCGGATATTTCTTTAGTTCTAAGAAAGTTAGCGTTCAGTCTAAGACTGAAGAAATTTTAGAATTTAGATGATTGTTGTGCACAGTGTTGTCCTGTTAGGCTTCCTGTCTATTTAATAAATTGTCAATATATGGTTGGTGATTTTTTTTTTGATCGTGAGAGCAAATTTGAAAAGATTATCGAATAAACTGTCGCTCAGTTAGGCTTCCTGTCTATTTAATAAATTGTCAATATATGGTTGGTAATTTTATTTTTTAATCGTGAGAGCAAATTTGAAAAGATTATCGAATAAACTGTCGCTCAGTTAGGCTTCCTGTCTATTTTATAAATTGTCATAATATGGTTGGTAATACTTTTTGCTTTTTATTTAATCACGATAGCAAATTTTAGAAGATTATCGTACAAAGTGTTGTAAGTTAGGCTTCATGAGAGCAGATAAGTTAAGCATGCATGGCAATCCTGAATGCCACACTAATTATGCAAATCTACTTTCAGATGCCCATGAATTCAAGCCTACAGTGTAGATACCTTTTCGCAAACTATTCTCGTGAATGAATGCAAGACATACACTACTCTTCAGGTTTGGTTATTTCTCAAAATTTGACGTTATGACCAAAGGTAAGGATTCCAAGTTTTATTTTATACCCCTGTATGGGTGGGTACCTATCCCACAACCTTTTGCTACAGGTCTTGTGACCTACAGGCAGGTCTATGGGAGCATTCAAATACCTGCTAATTAGACTTTGATGTCGGGTGGTAGGAACATTACATTTGCAGTTTTTTGAAGTTTTCTCCGGGTTAAGTAGCTAAAAATTCTAAAATTATGCGGCGGGTAAGTGTTAGGTTTTTAGCTTTACTTTTAACTTAGAGTTGAGATTTGTGAATATATATATATATATATATATATATATATATATATATATATATATATATATATAATCCACGAAGGAAAGAGAAACACTGGAATGCTGCGAGGCCTTTCGACTGGCGATCTTTATTTGGATATTATCTTTATTAATATATTCATCACGTTCCATATTTTCGTGATTCAGTTATACGTACATACACACACACACACACACACATATATATATATATATATATATATATATATATATATATATATATATATATATATATATATATATATATATCCTTCTTTCCTTAAGATAGTCCACAAAACATAAACAAAAATCACATGTAAACAAAAGAGCTCTTCAGCCCCTTTTTTATAAAGTAAACATCCTTGAAAATGATGGACGCCAGGCCTCTTTGAAGACACGGTAAAAAAAAAAAAAAAAAAAGAAGGGGATGCAGGTTGTGGTCAAAACTTTCGACGTAATATTCTGTTTCCGATCGCTGTAAGGAGGCAGGTTTCAAAGGTCGATGATACTGATCTGTTATCATCGCTTACGAATAATCTTTTCCTGGTCGCATTTTCCCGAGATGTAACCGAGTACCGGGACCGTACCCTGAAGAAAAGCGGGACGCTATATCTTAAAAACTAACCATAGAATTTTCTTGAAAATAATCTCGCTATGTTTCCCACACCCAAATGAATAATGAAATACTTATCTAAGCTGACTTTACCTAACCTAACCTACCTACCTGACCCTACCCTAAAGGCAGGGCAAAAAAACTGGGGCTGGTGCAATACTAGCGTACATCTCAGGAACTTGCTTCCTGGTCATGCTTCATTCTACTTTTTCCAGAATGCCGGACAGTCATCTCCTCTGTTGCGCGCAAATGCTATATGTTCGTTACTTCGGAAACATTTCTCCATTTTTACTTTTAACCTTTTTTAGTTTTCTGTAAAAGAAAACTATTGTGCCGGGTTTGCCTGTCCGTCCGTACTTTTTCTGTCCGCACTTTTTCTGTCCGCCCTCAGATCTTAAAAACTACTGAGGCTAGAGGGCTGCAAAATGGTATGCTGATCATCCACCCTCCAGTCATCAAACATACCAAATTGCAGCCCTGTAGCCTCAGTAGTTTTTTAAATTTTATTTTAAGGTTAAATTTAGACACAACCGTGCTTCTGGCAACTATATAGGATATGCCACCGCCGGGCCGTGGTTAAATTTTCATGGGCCGCGGCTCATACAGCATTATACCAAGACCACCGAAAGGTAGATCTGTTTCCGGAGGCCTTAGTCATACGTTGTAGCGGCTGTACAGAAAACTGGATTGCGCCGAAGAAACTTAGGCTCCTATTTTACTTGTTTAATTTTAACCTTGTTTTTTAATTGATACTCGTGATATTTCAAGCCACTCGTCCGAACGATATCGTCCAATTTATTTTGCTGCAGATCTTAGTAATCAGGTTAGCTTAGGTTCATTTATCCTGGAAATCCCTCTTTTCAGCAAGTTAGAAGAAGTTGCTTTGCATTTCTTGAAGATGAGTTAATCACGGATACATAAAATTATATGTGATACATAAATATCTCTCGAATGGC
The DNA here is from genome assembly GCF_040412425.1 of Macrobrachium rosenbergii. Lineage (NCBI taxonomy): Eukaryota > Metazoa > Arthropoda > Malacostraca > Decapoda > Palaemonidae > Macrobrachium > Macrobrachium rosenbergii. The sequence goes on along the minus strand of NC_089755.1, from coordinate 53,663,777 downwards.
GTATCAATTAAATCATAAGCGTTCTCTCTCGAATTTCCTTTTTCCTTGGGCAATTCCTCAGAGTTCAGATAATTAAGGAAATATAAAAAAGCAAATATGACACCCCCATATTCCTCTAATAGCGCATTGATCAAATCATAAGCGTTCTTTCTCTCTCTCTCTCGAATGACCTATTTTGTTCTGGATTTACTCAGAAGCAAAAGCAACAGCCTCATTGACATGCCAAGCGGGAACTGGGCACAACCCATTTAACCGGACGTGCCACAACACTTCAGTTCGCAGGTGGGTGAAATTAATCGGAACATCGACGGGTCAGCTGTGATAACATCTGTATATGACAACTTCGAAAAGCTGCCAAGTCAGGATTTTTTAATTTATTTATTTATTTTTTTATTTTTATTTTTTTTTTTTTTTTTGGAGAGGTACCAAAGCTTTATATGATTTTATTTACGCCACATATTTTAGCCTTTAAATTTACAATTTTGGAGGAAACTTCGAAACTCTCCTATTGCTTCTGTTTTCCCCGGGCTCGTTTCATATTCGAGAAGGAGTTCTTTCGGGTTTTTTTGCGAATTGGCCCCACCCTCGTTTTCCTTCTCTCTTTCCCGTATGGGGGTGGTGACATCAGTGCACCTCACTCGTTGCACTGTAGGCCACTAGCTGCAGCCCCTTTCATTCCTTTTACTGTCCCTCCGTTCATATTCTCTTTCCCTTCCATCTTACTTTCCACCCTCCCTAACAGGTGTTTCACAGTGCAACTGCCAGGTTTCCCTCTTGTTACCCCTCATCATAGGTCCCAGAGCCTGGCCTCTGGCATAAATACTATATCCTAATTCCAGTCCCCTTTATCTTATTTTCCTATATTATTTGGGGCTGGAGTAGACCAAGGCGAGGTGCTTCTTCTCTCGCAGTTCATCTTCACTATTATTATTATTATTATTATTATTATTATTATTATTATTATTATTATTATTATTATTATTATTATTATTATTCAGAAGATGAACCCTATTCGTATGGAACAAGCCCACCAAAGGGGCCATTGACTTGAAATTCAAGCTTCCAAAGAATATGGTGCTCATTAGGAAGTAAGAGACCGTGAAATAAAAGAAATAGGCAAAATACTTGAGAGACGTCTTGTATTATTCGGGCCAGGAGTAGACCAAGGCGCGTAGCTTCTTCGCCCTCAGTTTATCTTCATCGTGAAATAAAAGAAACAGAGAAAGTGCTCGGCAAGTTGCGTACTGGCACCCGAGTGCCAAAAGTAGGAAGTGCCAATCGCTGGCAGGAAGTACCCGAGTGACCACGGAAATACCTTTTGTTTGTGTATGCCGGCAGCTATTTCCCTGAAAACCTGTAATGGATACTGAAGTAAATTCAGTGAATTATCTCATTGCTATGAAAAGTTAAAAGTATCACCAACTGCTGACTACCCAGAAAACGTGTAATGAACGTTATGCCTTCACGCCCCGCGAGGGCGTATTTAAGTCGCTTAGCGTTTGCTCTGGTAATGACATTAAGAAGGATTTTTCATGTCAATGCTGTGAAATCAATGTTGGTTTATTCTTGTCAGAGTAGGTATTTTTTGGAAATATAGGTATTGTTTTCTAAACAATATAATTTTTTTTTAAGTAGACTGATAAGAATTCGCACTACACACACACACACACACACACACACACATATATATATATATATACACATACTAATAAGAACTATTGCATATTTAGATACACGTACCCTGTATGCAACTTACGGTTATCATAAACTAGTCACTGAATACGGCAGTCATCATCTAAAATGTATTACACAGCTAAATATAAAACCACGAACCGTATATCTAAACATAAAATACAAATGCAAAGATGAATGGAAACCTGAATTATAAATGTGTCAGCCTTCTATCGAAACGAGATAAGTTTTATAGGTTTAATGATTACTTTATGTTTTTATAAAATAATAATATTAAAGCGAGAAATATCAAAGCATAATACGATTGTCAGTACTTCAGCCAGAAGTACAAGAAGGGAACACGTCTCTTTGCCTCCCACTCAATCGTGGCAAGCTAGGGGGGGGAGGGGGTCCTAGAGGTGGTAATAGGGGGTGGGGGCCCTCGGAATGATTCACAAATACTGAATGACCGTCACTCGAGCCTGATGAAAAGAGGTGCAGCCGTCAAATGAATACATTTGCATAATCCCGCCCCTAAGTTATTTAGCTTTCTCTCTCTCTCTCTCTCTCTCTCTCTCTCTCTCTCTCTCTCTCTCTCTCTCTCAGGCTCTGAATGAATCTGCATTCTACGCTGATGGTTGACAGACAGACCCATTCCTGCTCTTCGGTCACCGTCACAGTTTTTCTTTATTTTTTTTCTTTCTTCCTTTCTTTTCTCACCTGAAGTTCTTTTGAGAGAGAGAGAGAGAGAGAGAGAGAGAGAGAGAGAGAAGGAAATGATCAGCTCTATTCTTAGTCAGCACCACTTTTTTTATTTTTTTTTCTGTTTTGAGGATCCTTTGAGAGAGAGAGAGAATATTTATCACGACTTGTTTATTCATTCTCTTCTGCTCTGATGTCTCTTTGAGAAAGAGACATAGAATCTATTTTATCTCATTCATCTTCTTTGAGGTCCATAAGAGAGAGAGAGAGAGAGAGAGAGAGAGAGAGAGAGAGAGAGAAGAGAGAGAGATTGTCAGACAAACACCGCCTTGACAGTCAAGCAGTTACGTAATGCGGCTGGTATGAGCAGAGGTCTCTTGTCAGAATTTGGAATATGTCATGCTTAGTGTAAAGGCATCTATTCTTTCGAGATAGAAGATGTATAGAATATATATATATATATATATATATATATATATATATATATATATATATATATATATATATATTTTATGTGTGTGTGTGTGTGTGTATAATTTCATTGAAGAATGGGACACACAATATACGAAATCACCAGCAATAATAATAATAATAATAATAATAATAATAATAATAATAATAATAAATGATTATTATCATCATATTTGCTTTTGCTATTTCAAGTACATTATAATAATCAATAAATTTATCATAGCTTATTTGACTGTAAATAATAATAATAATAATAATAATAATAATAATAATAATAATAATAATAATAATAATAATAATAAGAGCCACTAATATCAAGTAAGTCTTCTTCGGTCTTTTCAGAGATTCTTGTGGATAATAACCTCGGTTATTATCTTGCTTTTTGAAGATTTCTGAAGGTTGGGGGGCGGGGGTTAGGGGGTGCCTGAGAGATCACGGGCGGAACGATACTTGTTTTGCAAACGCCGGAACCTAGAGTGAGACTGTACGTGAAATTGTTAATATCATTACTCATGAATAGTGTCAAAGACCTGTGACTAACTTGGGAGTATATGACGCTTCCGCTCTCTCTCTCTCTCTCTCTCTCTCTCTCTCTCTCTCTCTCTCTCTCTCTCTCTCTCTCTCTCTCTCTCTCTCTCTCTCCTGATATATATATATTTATACATTATACATACATATATATATAATATACACATACATACTTATATACTGTATATATATATATATATATATATATATATATATATGTATGAATTTTTATCACATCACCGTGATTTATATACCAACATTAAGCTACAAATGTCGTGTATATATATACATGTGTGTGTACGTGTATGAGTATATGTATATATATAATGTATGTATGTATGTATATATATACATATATATACACACAATAGTATGTACGTAAGCTTGGCAGGTTATTATCCGTCCAAAGCACCTCACCCCGTAATGTAATACACAAAGTTAAAATCGCACTATAATAAAATGACTCCATTTCCGGTAAATATCTAAATATATTCATCATGTTGTTTATTAAGCTGCATTTCAATAACATAATCCCTTTCCTTTAGAACTAACCGTAATATGTCCTCATATGAAACGTTTCTTGATGTATAACCGATCTTGGCTGCCAAGTGTGAAGATGGCGTCAATAAACATTGCCACTGCATCCCGCAAGGTAAGTATCCCACAAAGAAAAAAAAAATGGCATAACTATCAGCCCAATGTGACTTATCCTCGCCAGGGATAAAGTTTCGTAAGACGAACCCTTGTGGTGAATTTAGATCCAACACCCCCCCCACTTTGATCCTCTCCCCGTCTCTCCCCCCTTCCCCCTCTCCCCACCACCCATTAATCTGGAGACGAAATTTAAATAAAGCCTGATTCCTCGTGAATATTCTTCTCTCATTGCTCCGTTGACTCGGCGTCCATGAATTAATGGGGTGCTACTGTTCCTCTAAGCTGATTAGGTGCTACTGTTCCTCTAAGCTGATAAGGGGTTACTGTTTCTCTAAGCTGATTAGGTGCTACTGTTCCTCTAAGCTGATTAGGTGCTACTGTTCCTCTAAGCTGATTAGGTGCTACTGTTTCTCTAAGCTGATTAGGTGCTACTGTTCCTCTAAGCTGATTAGGTGCTACTGTTCCTCTAAGCTGATTAGGTGCTACTGTTCCTCCAAGCTGATAAGGGGTTACTGTTTCTCTAAGCTGATTAGGTGCTACTGTTCCTCTAAGCTGATTAGGTGCTACTGTTCCTCTAAGCTGATTAGGTGCCACTGTTTCTCTAAGCTGATTAGGTGCCACTGTTCCTTTAAGCTGATTAGGTGCTACTGTTCCTCTAAGCTGATTAGGTGCTACTGTTCCTCTAAGCTGATTAGGTGCTACTGTTCCTCTAAGCTGATAAGGGGTTACTGTTTCTCTAAGCTGGTTAGGTGCTACTGTTCCTCTAAGCTGATTAGGTGCTACTGTTCCTCTAAGCTGATTAGGTGCTACTGTTCCTCTAAGCTGATTAGGTGCTACTGTTTCTCTAAGCTGATTAGGTGCTACTGTTCCTCTAAGCTGATTAGGTGCCACTGTTTCTCTAAGCTGATTAGGTGCTACTGTTCCTCTAAGCTGATTAGGTGCTACTGTTCATCTAAGCTGATTAGGTGCTACTGTTCCTCTAAGCTGATTAGGTGCTACTGTTCCTCTAAGCTGATAAGGGGTTACTGTTTCTCTAAGCTGATTAGGTGCTACTGTTCCTCTAAGCTGATTAGGTGCTACTGTTTCTCTAAGCTGATTAGGTGCTACTGTTCCTCTAAGCTGATTAGGTGCTACTGTGCCTCTGAGCTGATTAGGTGTTACTGTTCCTCTGAGCTGATTAGGTGCTACTGTTCCTCTAAGCATCTGTATAGGTGTAGCTGTTTGTTATGATAACTTCTTATCCTGTGTATCTTAGTTTTGTGTACTGTATTGTCTCTACACTGTTCATCTCTGTATGTGGCCCTTAGGTGAAATTATTATTATTATTATTATTATTATTATTATTATTATTATTATTATTATTATTATTATTATTATTATGCAGAAGACGACCCCTATTTATATGGAACAAGCCCACCACAGGGGCCATCTACTTGAAATTCAAGCTTCCAAAGAATATGATGGTGTTCATTTGCAAGAAGTAACAGAATGTAACAGGAAATACAGAAAGAAGAGACCAGTTGTTAGAAAAGAAAAAGTAAATTGATAGATTAATAAATAGATGGATAAAATTTATGTAAATTATTAAAGCAGACATTTCTTGCGAGATGTGAAGACTACTTCTGTATTCAGCCAATAGGGGACAGCAATTTTGTCATGTGAGGCACTGAGGTATTACGTAGGTCAAGTTACTCCTTCTAGGACACTTTTCTTCTGCTAAAAGTTCCTACACCCAAACAAACAAACAGTGGCCAGCCGCCAGGGGCGCCGCTTTCCTTAAATCCGACACCACCATATCGTTCCGCCGCTCAAATTACCTTTGTAAGGAGTCCTACCCTCTTCCAATTCTGCCGTGTATGGAATCCCTTGGGTAACAAGTAATTAGGCAGACTACATTCGGCCACCAGAGGTCAGTGTGACACCTCTTAGGTCAGATTACCGAAAGCTGAATCCTTTTCTCCCTCAAAAGCTGTCATGTCTAGGGTCCCACAGGTGACAAGCAGTCTTCAGGAATCGATATTCTTGTATCTGTATTTTTCACCAAAGTTCACAGCAGCATAAGACTTGTTTATTTTTAACGGGTTTGTCTCTATGTCTCTGAAATTTTATTTTATTTTGGTAATGTACGTAAAATTGTCCACCGTGGATATTCCAGTACAATAGTCATTCTTATCGCTAAATATAGCCATATTTATCGTATATCCTTGGCTTATAAATTTAGCTTATTCGACAATAAGCGAGAGTTCCATGGACATATGCCAGCAGTGACGAAGTCTTAATTGTATTATCCCACAGTCGAAAAGCAATTTTAGAAAACTAGGAAAGTAATTAAGTCCAGATTAGTATTCAGCCCAGTACTTCCTCAATATATATGTACGACGTTTATATATACTATATATATATATATATATATATATATATATATATATATATATATATATATATATATATATATATATATATATATGTGTGTGTGTGTGTATTTCTGACTCACATCAGGAACCCAGGTCTTTCAATTTGAAGGCAAGGGCGCTGCCCACTAGGCCATACAGTGGGCAGCGCCCTTGCCTTTCATTGAAAGACCTGGGTCGATCTGATAATGAGTCAGAAATTTATTTCTGTTCCATACGTGATTGTGTGCTGATTATTTCTATATATATATATATATATATATATATATATATATATATATATATATATATATATATATATATATATATATTAATATAGAAATGATCAACACTCAATCACGTGTGTAACTAGAAATAAGCCACCCGACCTGTATGGGTCAGTTGGTAGCGCTCTTGCCTTCCAATTGAAAGACCGGGTTTCGATCCCGATGTGAGTCAGAAATTTATATACAGGTATGTATGTATGTACATATGCGTGAGTATAAAAGTATAAATGCGTGTTTGTTTATAGTCTAAGGTAAAGATAAATAGAAAAGTATTGAG
>NC_089755.1:53636797-53654297 GCF_040412425.1 Macrobrachium rosenbergii | reverse complement strand
ATTCAGATCATGAGGGAATTCTAAGATAATTCAGATCTCGAGAGAAGTCTAAGATAATTCAGGTCTCTAGGAAAGTCTAAGGTAATTCAGATCTCGAGGAAAATTTAAGGTAATTCAGATCTCGAGGGAATTCCAAGGTAATTCAGATCTCGAGGGAATTCCAAGGTAATTCAGATCATGAGGGAAGTCTAAGGTAATTCAGATCTCGAGGGAAGTCTGAGGTAATTCAGATCTCAAGGGAAATCTAAGGTAATTCAGATCTCGGTGGAAATCTAAGGTAATTCAAGTCTCGAGGAAAATCTATGGTAATTCAGATCATGAGGGAATTCCAAGGTAATTCAGATCTCGAGGGAATTCTAAGGTAATTCAGATCTCGAGGCGATTCTAAGGGAACTCGGATCTCGAGGAAGTCTAAGGTAATTCAGATCATGAGGGAATTCTAAGGTGATTCAGATCTCGAGGGAAGTCTAAGGTCATTCAGATCTCGAGGGAATTGTAAGGTCATTCAGATCTCGAGGGAATTCTAAGGTGATTCAGATCTCGATGGAATTCTAAGGTAATTCAGATCATGAGGGAATTCTAAGGTGATTCAGATCTCGAGGAAGTCTAAGGTAATTCAGATCTCGAGGGAATTCTAAGGTAATTCATATCTCGAGGGAATTCTAAGGTAATTCGTATCTCGAGGGAATTCTAAGGTAATTCAGAATAAAGATCGTTCAAGCATTGTCGTTTTTGGAATACCTCACAATATATTTCTTTATTATTATTTCCTACGCAGTTCATAGTTCCTTGCGGTGTATTGATAGCCAGTGTTCATAGATCTCCGTAGTTCATAGATCCCACAGTTCAAAGATCTCCGTGATTTATAGATCCCACAGTTCAAAGTTCTCCGTGATTCATAGATCTCCACAGTTCACAGATCTACATAATTCATAGATACCACAGTTCAAGGTCTGGATAATTCATAGATCTCCACAGTTGATAGGTCTCCATAATTCATAGATCTCCACAGTTCATAGATCCCACAGTTCATAGATCTTCATAATTCATAGATCCTACAGTCCATAGGTCTCTATAATTCATAGATCCCACAGTTCATAGATGCCTGTAATTCATAGATCCCACAGTTCATAAATTCTACAGTTGTAGATCTCCCAGTTCTGAGATCCTTACCAATTCATAGGACCTACAGTCCACGAGTCCAGCAGTTTCACAGTCGACATTTGTTAGTTTACTATGAAAAATCTGAAATGACTTTGATATCCACTCTGTCGGGAAATTATCCCTTGAATTCATAGCATTGCCGGTCATTTGGAAGCCTCAATTAACTTACTACGTGGGCCGACAGTACATTCAACCCACCTTGATGATGATAAGGCTACCGTGAGTACACATGTTGTAAGCAGTGATTATACGGCTCGGTCGCTGGGTATATACTCTGTAATCAGTGTACTTGAGTATTCTTATCTGTATTTACAGTATATATATATATATATATATATATATATATATATATATGATTATCACTTTTGTACGTGATTCATTTATCACACATAACCGGTTTCGACTTTATTTCCAAGCCATTGGAAATAAGGTCGAAAACTGGTCAGATCTGCACCCCGTCTCTTATTTTTCACCTCTGGTAATGTGTGATTATATATATATATATATATATATATATATATATATATATATATATATATATATATATATATATATATATATATATATATATATATATATATGCTCTCTGAAATAAATATGAATCTCACTCCCTCTTATTTTCATTTTTATATATATGCTTGGACCAACATGCTTGCATGAGTAAACAGCGCACCTCTGAAATGAACATAGATATTATTACCGGAGTGCTTGCTTTACTCTAACTAACTTGACTGATTTTTTCCCCTTCGAAAAACTGCGTTTGTATCTCTTCATACATTTTCTTTCCAAAGGACCCGAGCTTTCCCTCTCATCCTGATGACTGCTGCTTGGGTTTTTCCTTGCAATCCACTTCCGGTCACACCAGAAACCTCATGTGTGATTCATGTGTAGAATCACTGATTCATTTCCCCAGTAGGCAAAAGGATGTATACAAGTTCTCTGACGATTATGTGTTAGTCATATTTCAGCCATATCTTTGTACAGCTGCTCAGAAGTTGAAGGGAAATGATAATGTGGTGGGAATTTTGCCACTGAAATAGCTCTCAGATATCCTATCGCACTTCATATAGAGCAAGGTTTATCAATATGTCTATTTTCTGTGTGTAAATACCGTTTACGTGGAGTAGACTCCAGGTTCTACTGTCAGGTTCAACTATTGCAAAACTTCAAAACAACCTCGGTTTGAAGGCCAAGCCCAATGTCGTGCATATATAATTGGTAGCAGGCCAAGAAATCTACCCTGAGGAACACCACAGGTGACTTGAGTGGAATCACTATATTCTTTTGCAATACATTAGTTAAAAATTCAATAACAATACGAAGAAATACGTTTTCTCCGGGACACATCTTAGGCCAAAGGTAAAGAATCCCAGAAAACATTATGTCTTGATAAATTAGAAGTTCGATGAAGCTGCAAAGTTGCTTGAATTTTAACCGTCATTTTTGACGTCGTATATGACGGCCATTAGAACGCCAGTTTTTAATGAAGCGTTCAATTCAGACTTCATACAAGTAATTTTCGACACCACGAAAAGTCGATTTTCTTCGGCCACAGTTCGTAAACATTAACCAGCTACTTAAAACGCTTCGTGATTGTTATAAATTCTTGATTGAAAGTCAGTGGGTCTTGCGAGAAGTTAACTTGCTTCTGGACAGGAATGAATCGTGAAATTCCCTAAAATCCGAAAACTAGTTTTGCATTCTTCATTCTTGATGGAGTTATCGTACTGTACACTTAAAGATGGTAGACGGTAAATGATAGTAAAAAGGATATAATTTTCGCGTCTAGAGGCATCCAAAAGCTTATAGGTACATTGTAGCATTGACATTCAAATAAGTAAATCTAGCTTTTCATTATATGGTTTCTGGTTTCTGATAGTTGTGCCTTACGTTCTGTTGCATATACATCTTATTATGAGTATAATGATAATCTATAATAACAAAATCCGAGTGGATCTTGTTTATCCACCCTGGGTGACAGTACATGACACATCCACCCTCCTGCAAACCTGTTTGTCCGTCCCTGGTGGGGGCCGGGTAGGTAGGGGATCGGGAGGGAAGGGGAGACATCAGCACCGGGTTCCAGCGCGCCAGCAAGCTCGTAACATTGTAATTTGCCGTCCGTATTAAATCACTCTAATTACATCAGTAAGGATCAAATTGCTGATATTTCTTGAGCACGTGAAGACTATTTTCAGAATTCCTTTGAAGTAGAATCTTAATTTAAAAGTTTTTTTCGTGACTTCATCAAACAGAACATTGATTTCAGTAACAGCTAATGCCACAAATAATATTTGTACTTTCTAGAACAGTTTGTCGAATTGTAGACACAACAAATTACTTGAACAAAACGCGTGTACAGTTAATATTTCTAAAACAATACTGCTCTATACTCACAATTACAAACTGAATGCTTGGAAGTCTTATTGAAAATTCCAGAAGTTTTTATTAAAAGACGACCGTACGTAATATTTCAGTATTTCTAAAACAATACTGCAGCACTAGCTTACACTTCCAAGCATAATTCTTCGGTTAAACCCAATGGAAATTCCAACACTTATTACAACGAAAAATGAAACTTCTCTTACATAATAAGTACAAGACCGAAAATTCCACAAGTTCTTATTAATAAAAGTCAAACGTAGGTGATATTTCAGTATTACTAAAATATTACTTCATCATTAGCCTACACTTCCAAACAGAATTTTGTAGAAAAATCCAGTGAAAATTCCACCAGTTTTGATTAAAATGAGAAGGAAACTTCTCTTGTATAAAAACTGCAGGACAGAGAATTCCACAAGTACTTATTTTAAACGACAAACGCAAGTGATATTTCAATATTTCTAAAAACATTGCATCATCACAAGCTCACTCTTCCCAGCGGAATTCTTTGGACAGACGTCACCAAAATCCCGCCACTTTATGTTAAGCGAAAAAGGAAACCTCTCGTTTACAACAACTGTTGTAAGCGAACGAAACAAACGAACCTGTTTTCGTGTGTGTGCAGTGCTGGCGTGCCACTGTTGACCGCTGTATTTGGCACCAGAGTCTTTGTTTACTTGTTACTCATACCAACACGCGCCCAGTGTGAAAACTAGCAAGCAAAGAGAGAGCCAATTACCCCCGGACACATGGTCGTGCCAGGAAATGAATTAAATGGCTGTGCGTAAAGGGGGGAAAGAGCGAGATTGAAATATTATGTTCTGTTAATGGGCCTGTTATTTCCGTAACGGCAGTAAATAGTACTACTGCTGACGTCTTCATTCTGTAAGCACTTCTGCATCTTCCACACGAGAGAGAGAGAGAGAGAGAGAGAGAGAGAGAGAGAGAGAGAGAGAGGGAGAGAGACGGAGAGTTCAAAACATTCGATGGTCACATTACAGCGGAAAGTTGTTCAGTGTAGTCCAGATTGGATGAGTTTTTCCTGATTATCAAAATTGAGAGAGAGAGAGAGAGAGAGAGAGAGAGAGAGAGAGAGAGAGAGTTCAAAACATTCGATGTTTACATTACAGCGGAAAGTTGTTCAGTGTAGTCCAGATTGGATGAGTTTTCCTGATTATCAAAATTGAGAGAGAGAGAGAGAGAGAGAGAGAGAGAGAGAGAGAGAGAGTTCAAAACATTCGATGGTCACATTACAGCGGAAAGTTGTTCAGTGTAGTCCAGAGTTTTTCCTGATTATCAAAATTGAGAGAGAGAGAGAGAGAGAGAGAGAGAGAGAGAGAGAGAGAGAGAGAGAGAGAGAGAGAGAGAGTTCAAAACATTCGATGGTTAAATTACAGCGGAAAGTTGTTCAGTGTAGTCCAGATTGGATGAGTTTTCCTGATTATCAAAATTGACGAGAGTTCAAAACATTCGATGGTCACATTACAGCGGAAAGTTGTTCAGTGTAGTCCAGATTGGATGAGTTTTCCTGATTATCAAAATTGAGAGAGAGAGAGAGAGAGAGAGAGAGAGTTCAAAACATTCGATGGTTACATTACAGCGGAAAGTTGTTCAGTGTAGTCCAGATTGGATGAGTTTTCCTGATTATCAAAATTGAGTTCAAAACATTCGATGGTTACATTACAGCGGAAAGTCGTTCAGTGTAGTCCAGATTGGATGAGTTTTTCCTGATTATCAAAAGAGAGAGAGAGAGAGAGAGAGAGAGAGAGAGAGAGAGAGAGAGAGAGAGAGAGAGTTCAATACGTTCAAATGGTCGCATTACAGCGGAAAGTCTTCTGATCTAGTTCACATTGGATGAATTTTTCCTAGTTATCAAACTTGATGTTATGATTCTCGTTTTATCGCGCTTGTGGTCTAGTTAATCAAATCAGCTTCACTTGCAGCAAATCTGCCACTTCATACCTCTGAGGTTTAGTGTATTTGGATAACTTATTATGTATATATATATATATATATATATATATATATATATATATATATATATATATATATATATTTATATATATATACATATAAACATACATATGTATGTATATATATATATATTTATTTGTATATATCCTTTATATACATAGATACAAATATACATACGTGTATGCTTGTGTGTGTATGTATGTACGCAAGTATGTATAAAATACTTAAACTCTTCCCTACGTTACCAGTACATTTCCCGGGATCGTCTACGGAAGATTTTTTCATTTTCTATTTATTTCCAAAGCACTAACTCAGTCTCAGTAGGAATTATCTGTAAAAGAAAACTCTTTCCCAAACTTTCGAGCTCATCCAAATTCATCAAAGGAAATCTTTATTAAAGATCATTACAACAGATATATATATATATATATTATAATTACAATATATATATATATATATATCCTTACTGTGGCAATTCCCAGAAGGCGCGATTGATTTGTGACTCTCTCAGAAGCGATCAGAACTGCGGTTCTGACTTGGCGTATCTAGCTGTTTGCATTGGGAGGTCACAGGGTAAGTGAATCGTTAACTTCTTTGGAAATCCCGACCGCCTCTTCAGCCTCTCTCCCCTGTTTAGCGTTGCGTTGCTTGCATAATAGTTTTTGTTTTAGATGTGCGCTTAAAATCGCAGAATTTTTATACATTTTTAGCATGCTTTAATTTTTTCGGAATTTTTCCCTGTTCTGTATTGCTTGTATGATACTTCATGGCTGAGATATATCATCCAAATCGATAAATTTTTCAGCATTTTTAGCATGTTTTAATTTTTTCGGAATTTTCCCTGTTCTATATTGCTCATATGATACTTCATGTATGAGATATGCCCTCTAAATCGCTAGATTTTTAAACATTTTTAGCATATTTTTCGTATTCATGAAATTACCTGTATAGACAGAGAAAACACCAGGAGAAATTTAGGCCTATATAACCAGAGCCATCGTCATTCACACAGACTGGATTGAAAGATAACAGTAATATTTATTCCCTACAGTATAATAACGAAGATATGCGGTATTTGTGGTGACAGAAGCCAGTCAATTGAAGGGTCTAAATTTTCCCGTTTCGCTACACTTTCATTTCTGGACGAACGTACGACGGAATTTGAATTTCATTTGCAAGATATTATCGGATCTCTTGACCAGTTCTGTATATTCCAAATTATTTTGTAAGGAATGTGTGTGTAGGCTATATGTGGGTCTGAAAGAAGTGGGGGAGAGAGAGAGAGAGAGAGAGAATTTTGGCCTCAAAAGCACCTCAGGAAACTATTATTATTCAGACAAAAACGAGCCTCCTCTCTGGAGATTTCAACCGCTGACCTGTGATTTAGTGAGTCAACTCAGTATCCGCTCGGCTGCGGTTCAAATCCCCAGGGAGAAGGCTCATCTTACCACCTATTTCCGGAGTTTGCATTATTTTTATTATTATTATTATTTTATTATTATTATTATTATTATTATTATTATTATTATTATTAACCAAGCTCCATCACTGAGCACCAACTAGTTGGAGTGGGGTGCAATGTCTTAGACCTACCGCTAATAAATACCTTAAGTTTTCTTAAGCGTCTACACCATTCCAGGTAAATTGCATCATATGCTAATTTTAGCCAATCTTCCGTTAAGAGATTCAGCAACCAGCGGCCTATGTTCAGAAGATGAGTTTGATGTCAAGAGTAGCATCATCTGCATATACAAGCTTGTTCTTGAAGGCCAAGCCAAGTATCGTGTATATATAATTGTGGTAGGGTAAGAAAGTTACCCTGAGGAACACCACAGACTCCATTAGCGGAATCACTATATACGTTTTTAATATATCAGTTGAAAATTCAATAATAACAATTAAGAAACACGTTTTCCCAGGGTCACATTTTACGCTAGAAGTAGAGAATCCCTGAAGACAAATTATAAATGTAATAGGCTAAGAAAATTACCCTAAGGAACACCACGGATTCCATTAGTGGAATCACTATATTAGCTTGTAATATATCAGTTGAAAATTCAATAACAGTACTGAAAAGCACGTTTACCCTGGGACACATCGTACGCCAAAGGTAACGACTCCCTGAAGACAAAATTAAGAATAAAGAAAAAGAATGAAAAACGACAACATAATTTGTAATCACAAAGAAGATAAGATAAGGCGCCACTTAAAGAGATCTCATCAACGAGAGTTCTAGCATGAAAAAACTAAAAAAAAAAAAAAAAAAGGGTAGTGACATCTGCTGGCGACATTCGGGGCCGCATAAAAAGGTGTACGTATACCCTCCTGCCCTCACGGGGTATGGGCAGGTGCTAATCACGAAATGTGTTAAGAAATTCACGAGAATTAGCTCCGGTCTCAGGGTCAGTGAACTCGAAGGTAACGCCTAACATATTGTGGCTTTCTCTTTTTACCTCGTCTTCCATATCTTGGCTTCTCGTCGTGTCTCAGTCGATATAGTGTACATACATACGTACAAATATATAATTATATATACATATATATATATATATATATATATACTGTATAAATATATAAATTTATATATGTATATATTTATATATATAATATATATACATATATGTATGTATGGACAGTATATTTACACAGTATATATATATGTATAATATACACACATATATAGTGTGTGTGTTATGTGTGTGTGTGTATGTGTGTGAGGAACGTGCCTATGCGTGGATGTAATCAAATTACATGTGACGGACCATATAAATCTACCTCAAAGCGTTGTTATGAATTATGGTAGCCGTGATAACATCATTAGTGAAGAATTTATCTTTTATATTTTCAGTGAACGCGAATGTTATACATGAAAATCACTAAATGCGTTTATAAAATAATACATTTGTCACAGGTACCCACCCCATTAAGCTTTTTTATGCAAAGTACCTTTTTTTTCATTTTTCAGTAGGATATATTATATGAAAACCCTGGGATGAAAACTTGATTTTTAATGCGACCTTACTGCGGATTTCTACTGAGAATATTTTCATCCAATGAGAGGTATTTTAACCTAGTAGTATGTATATAGACGTGATTATCTGATTGCGCCATTTTTCGTCAAACAATTGAATATAAATATTATTAGAGCAGATCGGACGTATATGAAGATGACAGTTTTTTGTGGGTGTCGGCGTAATTTAGAAAAAAAAATATGTTAAATACCATGGATTAACCCATTAAATTTTTTTAGAAAAACAAAAAATTAAAATTACATGTTAAATACCATGGATTTACCCATTAATTTTTTTAGAAAAACAGAAAATAAGTATAATGACGCTAAATACCTTGGATTAACCCACGAAATCACGTTAGGCCTAACTGAAGTAAGACCTCGTTCTAGGCAACATAAAAAATTAAAATCGATAAGGATCTCTTGAGATCATTTTCGAGATTACGAAAGAGTGTCCATTAAAGTTAGATAATGGACAACACTCACGTGTCCCTTATATCATTTCCATAGTGAGGGAACGTTTTCTTCACTCAAATCTCTAAAAATTCTGGCAGAGGATTTGTGCTGAAGGTCGTCGACTGATTCACTGAATACCATCCACGAGCGTTGCAATAACTATGAGCGTCGGTGTTGAAGGGAAATTTGAAATTATTTCTTTTTTTAGGTAATTCCTTGTAGTAACAGAGGAGTGAATGATGTATTACCATCCACCAGCGTTGCAATAACAGTGAGGATTTATATTGAAGGAAAATTTTTATTATGTTTTTAGGTAGTGATAGAGGATTGAATGATTGAATACCATCAGTGAGCGTTGCAATAACTGTGAGCATCGATGTTGAAGGGAAATTTACAATTAGTTTTTTTAGGTAATTTCTTGTAGTAATAGAGGAGTGAGTGACTGAATACCATCCACCAGCGTTGCAATAACTGTGAGCATTTATGTTGAAGGAAATTTTTAATTATTTTTTTATGTAATTCCTTGTAGTAATAGAGGAGTGAATGATGTATTACCATCCACCAGCGTTGCAATAACTGTTATTTTTTTTAGGTATCAGTAGAGGAGTGAATGATTGAATACCATCAACTAGCGTTGCAATAACTGTAAGCATTTATGTTGAGGGAAATTTGTAATTATTTTTTTTAGGTAATTCCTTGTAGTAATAGAGGAGTGAATGATGTATTACCATCCACCAGCGTTGCAATAACTGTGAGCATTTATGTTGAGGGAAATTTGTAATTATTTTTTTAGGTAGTTCGTTGAAATAATAGAGGAGGAATTTAAATTTTACAGTGATGATATATTGATTGGTTCATTGATCATCAGTGGCGTCCAAATGCCTAATAAGTTAACTCATAATGGATGAATTATGGTCGCAGTGAGATAAGATTCATTGATCGTTAATTGAATATAATTTTCTTTAAGCTCGTTGATAATAATTTATTTATATTTTTTTATCATCTTTTTTTAAAATAAATTATCTCTTCTTTCAGTATTTCCTATTACCTCCCGTCACTTCTTTCAGATGAACCCCATATTCTTTCTTGTTCTTTACGTATCCTCTGAATAATAATAATAATAATAATGATAATAATAATAATAATAATAATAACTCGTTTTTCCAGGTATTACATGACACGTTTGCGACTGTTATTTACGTGCAATGAGAGATATGAATATATTAATGCGAAATATTTAAGGCAGTTTCTCTCTCAATGCATATTTTTTCGAGAGAATTAGTGTCAGATTCGAAATATATATATATATATATATATATATATATATATATATATATATATATATATATATATATATATATATATATATATATATATATATATATATTTGTTATATTTCTGATGATATATTTTATCACATTTAGGAATCTGATATATATTTATATATATAAATATACTATATAAATATATATAAAATATATATATATATTTGTTGCATATCTGACCAACATATTATATTACAAAGAAGTGCAGTTTCAGGAATGTGTGTGTATGTGTGTGCGCGCGTCCGATTTCCCTGCATTCCAATTATTTTTTTATGCGTTCCAATTCTTTTCTCTGCATTCCAATTCTCTGCTGATTATGGCGATTAGACAAGTCGCAAGTACGTTTCAGCTGCCGCACCGAAATACCAATTTTTCTGAATATAGTTTTCTCAGTTTCTGTTTCTCTTCGTATTTCGCCATTCTTGATGCACCCCCGTAGGGAGGTAGTAGTGCCGTCAGTGCACCTCGTGCGGTGCACTGTAGGCATTACTTAAGGTTCTCTGCAGCGTGCCTTCCATGGCCCCTTGCTGCGACCCCTTTCGTTCCTTTTACTGTACCTCCTTTCATGTTCTCTTTCTTCCATCTGACTTTCCACCCTCTCAAACAATTGATTCATGGTGCAACTGGTTTGAGGTCTTCCTCCTGCTACACCTTTCAAGCAGAATGACCTCGTAGGTCCCAGTGCTTGGCCCTTGGCCTGAATTCTGGGTTCAGTTCCAGTTCATTCTTGATGCGGAGGGGGTCTCACACGCGCCACAATGGCCCACATGAAAATATTGTATGTCACGCTACGTGACCGCACTTCTAAACACCACGTTTTTCCCGCAAAGCGCAATTGAAAATTTCCCGAACGTATCTTGAAACAGGGCACGAATACATATTTTCATTGGAGGCGCAAAAGATAGCCTTGAATTTTGAGTTTTTTTTTTTTTTTTTTTTTTTTTAGAAAATCCGGATAGAGGGGTTAGTGATTTTGAGTCGTCACTCTGAAAGATATATAATTACAGTAATTAACATACGCGGGGTTTTATTATAACCTTTATTATGGATACCACATGATAACAAACGATAGATTTATATATATATATATATATATATATATATATATATATATATATATATATATATATATATATATATATATATATATATTATATATATATATATATATATATATATATATATATATATATATATATATAGTATATGTGTGTGTATGTGCCCGTATACGTACGTGTAATGGTACTCTGTCCAATCTTTCACGCTTTTTAACAACAAAAGTCTTGAATGAAACGCCAAAATGTAGCGAACATAGATCAAGACAAATTACCGTATGCAGCTTTTAACTTGACTTGAAAGACCCGCGCAGTAATTTCCTAGCAACAGCTAAGGCTGGTTATACAGAAATTAAATAAATATATACGCCTTAACTTATCGGCACTTACGACAGAGGCGTTTATTAGGAGGGGGGGTTGGCGGGGCGGGGGGGGGGGGCGGAAGATGAATGAGACCCGAATTCAGTTCAGACAGAGAGCGATGGCGCGTGTCAAAGTTCACCAAAGGCGGTTTCCAATCACTTGGACAAACAAACTTACACACACATCAAAAAAAAAAGCAACGGGAGCGTAAAAAAAAATAAGGAATAAAAGGAAAAGGAGTCAATAAAGATAGAGAAAGATCGAATAGTCGAAGAAACTTGTAGCAACAAAGAAGATCAAGGGGGCCATTCTAAAGAGCTTGGCTGGTATCCGAACGTTTAAGCGGTCAGTGACATTATGACAAGGTGCTGTTGCTTTTGCTGTTGCTGTTGCGCTGTTGCTGCTGCTGCTGCTGCTCCTTCTTCTGGAGAGAGAGAGAGAGAGAGAGAGAGAGAGAGAGAGAGAGAGAGAGAGAGAGAAAGGCCTACTCACGTCCGCAGCACGGTTAACACTACAGGGCGGAGTAGGCATATTATATCTTCCAGGTCTAGAATGTCGGTTTAACTCGTCCTCTATTATCTGATTCCTCCGAAGATCTGGCGCCGCCATACGAACGTCTGCAATTGAAATCTCCCTCCCTACTGAAAGGTGATCCATGCATTAGACGCCATTATTTCAGAAAACCCGTTCCTCCCGTCCGGCCGTCCGCAGCACGTGGTCTAAATAATTTTCTTCTTGTCCTGTGTGACCCAAATTCCGCCCTCCCTCCCCGCCCCCCCTCCCTAAACACACATCCCCCCCGCCTTCCCCGCCTGCTGTCATTGATTCTGAAGAAGCAGAAGATTCGGAGAAGAAGAAGAAGAAGAAGAAGCAGAAGAAGAAGAAGAAGAAGAAGAAGAAGGAGCAGAAGACATACACTTCAAATGTGAAGCGAGAGAGAAAGAGTGCAAAAAATACATTTCAAATGTGTGGCGAGGGAGGGGTCGGAGGAGATCTAAGAGAGAGAGAGAGAGAGAGAGAGAGAGAGAGAGAGAGAGAGAGAGAGAGAGAGAGAGACAATAAACGTCTGGCTTTAACGGATAACCTCACTGGAGAATTTGAAGTTAAAGAATGTGTTTTGGTTCGAGCGGTTTCGAAACAAAAACACACACAAAAAATATCGAAGGGATGACACCCTTAGAGAGAGAGAGAGAGAGAGCGGGGCGGGGGCGGGGGGGGGGGTTGCTAGAGGAGGTTCCCAAAATTACGGTTGGCCTCCCTTGAAAGACCTTGGAAAAGGACAGAGGTGAAAGTTGGGATACAATTAAAAAAAAAATGAGTGAAATTCGGAATGGCGGCGTTAGAATTGTCCGACCATATTTTCTCTCTCTCTCTCTCTCTCTCTCTCTCTCTCTCTCTCTCTCTCTCTCTATAGAACCCAACGCGAGGGCAGGTGTACATCAGAGACATTAGCATCACACCGGGTCGTTGAATTATGTGCAAAAAAGGGAAGATCTTTTGTATAACTCAGACCGAAGATGCGTAACCCCTTAGCTATCTATTCTGTCTATCTGTCTATCTATCTATCTATCTATCTATCTGTCTGTCAGTCTGAATGTCTTTCTATATATCTGTCTATTTGTCTGGATGTCTATATATCTGCCTATCTATGTTTCTATCTATCAGTATGAATGTCTTTCTGTCTATATATCTATCTCTCTATCTATCTATGTCTATCTATCTACATATTAATCTGTCTATCAGTCTGAATGTCTACCTATCTATCTCTCTATTCTGTGTCTATCAGTCTGAATGTCTTTCTATCTATCTGTCTATCTCTATTCTGTCTGTCTATCAGTCTGAATGTCTTTTCCTCTGTCTATCAGTCTGAATGTCTTTCTACCTATCTATCAGTCTGTCTCTATCTAACTCTCTGTCTATCAGTCTGAATGTCTTTCCATCTATCTATCTTTCTGTCTCTATCTATCTATCTATCTGTCTATCAGTCTGAATGTCTTTCCATCTATCTATCTTTCTGTCTCTATCTATCTATCTATCAGCCTATCAGTCTGAATGTCTTTCCATCTATCTATCTTTCTGTCTCTATCTATCTATCTATCAGTCTGAATGTCTTTCCATCTATCTATCTTTCTGTCTCTATCTATCTGTCAGTCTGAATGTCTTTCCATCTATTTATCTTTCTGTCTCTATCTATCTGTCTGTCAGTCTGAATGTCTTTCTATCTACCTATCTGTCTGTCTCTATCTGTCTATCTGTCTATCAGTCTGAATGTCTATCTATCTATCTATCTATCTATCTATCTATCTATCTATCTCACTAAACAAAAGACCTTAAGATCAAAACACACACACACACACACAGAAGTCATCTCGTTGAGAATCTCCAACTAATTGACTCGGAGGCGAACTTGAGATTAAGCCTCGCGGAATGTCTCGGGACCGAATAACCTTCGCCTTATCTGAAGACATCGTGATAATGGAGCGTTCCCGAGGCATGCCCACTATTTGATAGAGAGCGGAGGTGAAATAATAGATTTTTATCTCTCGCGATCGGCGGCCGATAGAAGAAGGCTGGCAGAGTCTTTGAGAATGTTCTTCTTCTTCGTGTTACGAGACTTTTGTTGTAACTTGATGGATGCTTCCTTGAGGACACGGTAATGGTGCGCATAGATGTTTGTGTATGGATGAATGAATGCATGTATGGATGTATGTATGAATGAATGTGTGTGTATATATATGTATATATTTATGTATATATATATATATATATATATATATATAAATATATTATATATAGATATATATGAGTGTATATATATATAGATATATATATATATATATATATATATATATATATATATATATATATATATATATATATATATATATATATATATAGAGAGAGAGAGAGAGAGAGAGAGAGAGAGAGAGAGAGGAACGATACCCATAAAAACAGAACAGGGAAAAATAAAATTGTATTCTATTATGCTAATGGTACCTCTATCCCTCTTCAGATATAATGACTTTGAAACTTTGTTGTTGTTTGATTAAGCTGATTTGCGCTTTGGCAAGCTACTGTGATCAACCCGCAAGGTTTGCAAACGACAAGCAACTAGGATTTAGGATTCTTTTAAACAGGATCTAAGGAAATTGAAGATGTTCGATCCTTCTTCTTCCAGGATTTACGTAATAGGATCGTGTCATTTATCATTTTAATGTTTTTCATGTATTTATTAATTTATTAATTAATTTTTTCTTTTTTAATAAGCCAGATATCTTCTCTCTCTATTTCCCCAACGTACTTTTTCCTAATGAACACCATAATATTCTTTGGAAGCTTCAGTTTCAAGTCAGTGGCCCCTTTGGTGAGCATGTTTCATATAAATAGGGTTCTTCTTCTGAATAATAATAATAATAATAATAATAATAATAATAATAATAATAATAATAATAATAGTAATAATAATTAGAACTGTTTCCAGCATCTGCCCTCGTGAATGGTTCGCGTGTGATACATGCCAGGCTGCACCGTGGATGTTATTGTTAGAATGATTAGAAATGGTAGAATTTTGAGGTGAGAAGCTTGCCGGTTATTGAAACTGGAACATTTGACTTTCTCTCTCTCTCTCTCTCTCTCTCTCTCTCTCTCTCTCTCTCTCTCTCTCTCTCAATTATACTGCACAGGGGTTCCAGGCTTGTCCCACCCTCTCTCTCAATTTTGACTCTGATAGACTTTTCCGTGAAGCTCGAATAAGATTGATCACACCTCCTGCTTGGTATCAAATATCAGTGACCCATTATCTTCTAGGCTACAACTGATACACTTGAGAATGGTTGCTTTCTCACGTGTTTAACTAATCAAACTTTCTTGATCAGGAAACCAAATGGGAAGGGCTGGGTAACTTTCCCCTTGGTTGGCTAACCATCTCAGATTTGGCATAGCCCAGCAGAAGAGCGCTGGATCCGTGTGCCCAAAGTCTGTGGTTCGAGTCCCAGCCTGCTAACCACCCCACCAGTCGACCCAGCTGTGAATGGGTACTAGCGTTAGCTCTGAGGTCAAAGATAGTTTTAAGGGACCAATCACCACATTCTTTAGAAGCTTGAATTTTAAGTCAGTGGCCCCAGTGGGCTTGTTCCATGTGATTAGGCTTCATCTTTTGAGTAATAATAATAATAATAATAATAATAATAATAATAATAATAATTTAACGAGAGGGTCTGCCCATCTTTGGTTTGTAACGCTTGTAAAATTTAGAAACTCAGTTAGTGCCCGATAAATTGTACGATGGCATTTTTCTGTCACATTCTGCTACTTTCAGTTGTCCTTCCAACGTTTGTATAATAACCTTTTACTTTATATATTATTTATTCCCTTTGTCTCACGTGTTTCATTGTGACCCATTGTAATGTCAGAAAACGATGAAAACATGAGACTTTTTCGAGAGGCACTAAAATTCAGCCATGGCGGCCCAGTCCTCGATTAAGAATCTCCTGGGTCCTGTTTTGAGTTCCTGTCTGCTATTCCAGGAGATTCCTGGAATGGCTGGATAAGACGGAGACGTTGTTCGAATTCCACGTTAATCTGAAGGGCCCTCGCTTACAGGATCTGCAGAAAATACGTTATAAAGGCATTTGAAGACTGCAGTGGAGTGTGAATAATTTATCGTTGGGAGTTGTTTGAAAAACAATTAGGAGAAAACATAAGCTCTTGAACCTCACGAAAAATAAAGATGTTAAATTATTATTATTATTATTATTATTATTATTATTATTATTATTATTATTATTATTATTATTATTAGTCAGAAGATGAAACCTACTCATATGGAACAAGTCCACAGGGGCCATTGACTTGAAATTCAAGCTTCTAAAGAATATGGTGTTCATTTATTATTATTATTATTATTATTATTATTATTTATTATTATTATTATTATTATTATTATTATTATTATTATTATTATTATTATTATTATTCAGAAGATGAAACCTACAAGGGGCATCAACTTGAAATTCAAGCTTCCAAAGAATATGGTATTTATTTGTTTATTATTATTATTATTATTATTATTATTATTATTATTATTATTATTATTCAGAAGATGGAACCTACAAGGACTATTAACTTGAAATTCAAGCTTCCAGAGAATACGGGATTAAATTAAATAACAAAATCTAGTGAAAAGTTCCATTCCTTTCCATAAACCTTTTAATGCGCGGAACATTAAAAAAAAAAAATGCCAAGGTATCCTTTGTTGATGGAAGGAGCGGCCACAAGGAACGTGACTACTTTACCGGAATCCCCACCCACAAACCCGACTCCTACGCGTCCTAGCTCCTCGTAGGATATTGTCTTCCCTCAGCTTTCCAGTTGGTGCCTAGGACCTGAAATCTCTAGGACTAAACCTATTTCTTTTTTGGTAGGATGGAAGTAGACGAATCCTATCCATCCTTAGAACCTTGAAGATAAAAGTCTCTTCAGCCTAGAAGGATCACTTGAAAAAATCCTATGACACGGTTTTCCTTAGTCGATGAAAGACCGCACGAGATCCTATCCATCCTTAGAGCCATTGGAAAGAGTCTTTCCAATGTAGAGAAATTTGCATGTAGGATCTAGCCAGAAGAATCTCTCAAAAAAATCCTACGGAACGGCTTTCCTCAGCTGATGAAGGGCGGGAGACCACAGGGCAGGAAGTGACCTGGATATAGGATCCCTATCTTGCAGCGAGAGGATAGACCTCGTTTCCAAGGATTTGTATTTCCTTTACGCGA
>NC_089755.1:53624297-53634297 GCF_040412425.1 Macrobrachium rosenbergii | reverse complement strand
GGTTGTGGCTGCTAAAACTGGCGTCACAGCAAAAGCAGTCCTGTACCCCGTTTGAAAACAATAAGGTTCATTGTGCACACTTTCAGACTTTCTTAATTCCTGCTAAGACTTGACACTAACCACGCGTTAAATAACCTTGACAAAAAGTAAGTCTAAATCAATAGAAAACAAGTAAAAAAGCGCCGAAGTTTCTTCGGCGCAGCCGAGTTTTCTGTACAGCGTATAATCACGGCCATCGAAAATGCATCTATCTTTCAGTGGTCTCGGTATAATGCTGTATGAGCCTCGGCCCATGGAACTTTAATCACTGCCTGGTGATGGCTGGTCCTATATCGTTGCCAGACGCAAGATTATGGCTAACTTTAACATTAAATAAAATAAAACCTACTGAGGCTAGAGAGCTGCAATTTAGTATGTTTGATGATTGGAAGGTGGATGATCAACGTACCAACTTGCAGCCCTCTAGCCTCAGTAGTTGTTAAGATCTGAGGGCGGACAGAAAAAAGTGCGGACGGACAGACAAAACTGGCGCAATAGTTTTCTTCTACAGAAAACGAAAAACCTCAGAGGATGATAGAAGCAAGAAGAGAGAGGCTAAATAGCAAACAGAGATAGCTGGTCTTTCGGAAAACCTTAAGTAATATCTCTCACACATGATTCAGCAAAGTTTAAACTTTATTTTTAAAAAGGAAAAGTCTTGAGAAAATAGATACATCCGCCTCAAAATAATAAATATCAAATAAAGAACTGTAGGAAAGAAAACGGCAGGTATGTATCTGATGTTCGTCATATTTCTTTTTATTAGATTTTTCAATACTGTCGAGTGTGATATAGTGTGAGGCAATATGAAAAGATTAAGAATGAGTCAATAAGGACTCTAAAAAACACGCAAATGTGTGGGATATTATTAGAGAATTCTGTGGAGTGTGTGTGTGTGCTTTGAGAAACAATTACTAAACTCCCAAAAATCACGTTTATTTTGAACTTAATTTAAGAATACTCGCTAGGTAACCAGTTGGTTCTTAGCCACGTGAAATAAGTCAAATCCTTCGGGCCAGCCCTAGGAGAGCTGTTAATCAGCTCAGTGGTCTGGTTAAACTAAGGTATACTTAATTTAAGAATAAGAGATTCTAATTAACAAAACTGCGACCAAAACATTAGAATAAAGACAAAATCAGTTTTATTGAGAGTACAGTACAGTGAAAAAGTCCGACATTAACATAAAAAGATCTGTCCACATCTGAGAGGAAGGAGAGAGAGATCCACAGAGAGAGAGAGAGAGAGAGAGAGAGAGAGAGAGGATTCTTTTGGAGAAACGATTGTCTGACCTGTTTCTACCCACGTGAAAGAGATTTTTGAGAGCATCGCCGTCCGCTAACTAAAGTCCTATTCAGAGAGAATTTAGATAAATGCCATATATAAGGGTGAGTATTCGCCTATTCAGTCACGTACACACTCGTATACACACACACACACACACACACACACATATATATATATATATATATATATATATATATATATATATATACACACTTATGTATTTACGTGTGTGTGTATTTACTAATGTATATGTATACATATATATATTTATATACATATATATATGGATAGATAGATAGATAGATAAATCGATAGATAGACATAAAATGAGAGAAAGAGAGAAAGAAATTTACAAGAACTGTTTATTTTATTGTATATTAGGGAGTGGTCTCTCTTACCTGATTAACTAGGTGAGAGAAATAGTCCTTCGGTGGTCCAAGTGCTGATACGCAGCCGAAACAGAAAGTAAATATAATCACCTTCGATGCAAATAACAAAAACAAAAACAAAAAAATCCGTATTCGACACTTTGCCAAAAAAATAGGACGAAGTGTATAACAAAAGATACGAAGCGGGTGGTATTAGCACCATAATTTCACCACCTTGTGAGTTAAAAAGCCAATAATCTATGCCTTTTAATCAGTACTAATATTCCGCCACCTAGTGAATAAAAAAAGTCTACTATTTATGCTTCCAAATACCCTACAAGACTAATACCTAACCACAGGTGATTCACTTCACTCCTCCACTTTTTCTCCCCCCCAAGAACGCCAAGGACATCGTAAAGAAATCGCTTAAAAGAACGTAAAAAAAAAGAGATATAAAAAACAAGAAGAAAAACGATTCGCAAAACACCACTGGTGCCCTGAATCGCCAATGCCAAGGTGATCTGAGGTAACATACGGGAGCCAACTATTATCTCTGTGAGTAATATCCTTGGCAAGGAGTTAGGTGCGAGTCAGCGCAGGTGATTAGTACCCGAACTGAAAACAGTGTGAACTAAAGGCTAATGAACTGACGAGAGAAAATGTGAATTATAAAAGAGAAACGTCACGATTTCAGCAGAGTGAGTGATGAGTAATATCCTTGGCAATGGAGGGGGGGTAGGTGCGAGTGAGCGCCGGCGATTACTCCCAGGCTGAAGAGTGAAACAGCGTCAAATAAAGGCTAATAAACGGACGAAAGCAGGGGAAAGTGTGAATTATAAACGTCGAACGCCACAATTTCGTGCGCAACACTTGTTACGCTCGCGGAACAAGTGTTTGGCACTGTTTCCGGGATAAGGTATTAGAAGAATGTCAGACTGAAACGGCTACTGGTTTTTATCCTTGGCAATCACTCGTCGAATCAAAAGGCGCAGAGTTTATCTAAAGTTATTTTGCTTGGCATGCAAATACGAGGCTGGCGGTATTATTGAATTTGCATATCGTCGCTACGCTTCATTGAATAGTACGCGTGCTCGGATATTCATTATGCATTTGAATGTGGCATATTTCTGTTAGGGGACTGTCATGAAGTATGTACATTGACAGACTGTAGCTGTGTCTGTATCAACATGTGTATGAATATATAAGTTATACATGTGTGTACATATATGGATAGCTAGATAGATAGAATAGATAGATAAATAGATACTACACAACTGTTTTGCATATATATATATATATATATATATATATATATATATATATATATATATATATATATATATATTGTATATAGACATAGCACTTTTTTCTGTCCGGCCTCAGATCTTATAAACCACAGAGGCTAGAGGGCTGTAAATTGGCATGTTAATCATCCACCTTCCAATCATCAAACATACCAAATTGCAGTCCTCTAGCCTCAGTAGTTTTTATTTTATTTAAAGTTAAAGTTAGCCATAATCGTGCATCTGACAACGATATAGGACAGGCCACCACCGGGCCGTGGTTAAAGTTTCATGGACCGCGGCTCATAGAGCATTATACCGAAACCACCGAAAGATAGATGTATTTTCGGTGGCCGTGATTGTACGCTGTACAGAAAACTCGATTGCGCCGAAGAAACTTCGACGCATTTATTACTTGTTTTTTTATTGTATATGAAAGCATAATATGTACTGTACATTGATCTATGAGGATTTATGGATGAAATCTTTATATAAATAACTGACCATCACTGTGTGTGTGTGTGTGTGTGTGTGTGTGTGACTGTGTTTTTCTCGTACATGAAACTTTAGTATGTACATCCCCGCCTTTTCATCAAACCTTTGTACAAATGATTTATTATCATCCCCCTGCTTGCAAGCACCTCGCGCAATGCACCAACTTCTGAACTGAAAAGGCAGGAAGGGTCATTGCATCGCGTTGCTTTTGAGGTAAGAGTTTGAGAAGAGGGAACACCACAATATCCAGAGTATATGTGCCACCATGTAATTGCATCGGCATAATACCTCGTCCCTCCCTCTCCTCCTCCCTCCCCCCCCCTCTCTCTCTCTCTCCCTTCCTTCCTTCCTCTTCTCTCCCTGTCCCCCCCCCGCCCCCCTTCACCATCCTTTCGATGGTGATGGCGTGTCGAGGGTCAGTGACACTCTCTGACTTAATGTGGCGATTGATTCTCAGGAGAGAGAGAGAGAGAGAGAGAGAGAGAGAGAGAGAGAGAGAGAGAGAGAGAGAGAGAGAGAGAGTTAGTTTAGAATAACTGAATATAAAAATGTAAGTGAAGTTTAGAATAACTGTATATAAAAACGTAAGTAATTTTAAGGATCACGTAGATCCAGAAAGAGAGAGAGAGAGAGAGAGAGAGAGAGAATAACTGAATATAAAAAGAGAGAGAGTATAAAAAGAGAGTAAGAGGATGAGATTAGTTATTAGAATAACTGAATATAAAATGTTAGAAATTTTAAGGATCATCTTGGCAGAGAGAGAGAGAGAGAGAGAGAGAGAGAGGTTAGTTCAGAATAACTATATATAAAAATGTAAGAAATTTTAAGGATCATCTTGGCCGAGTGAGAGAGAGAGAGAGAGAGAGAGAGAGAGGTTAGTTTTGAATCCCTAACTACAACTATAAGAACGTTTAAGAATCACCCTGACGCTTGACTGCAGACTTTCCTGGTTATCGATCATCATAGATTATAATGAACGCATCGACTGACTTACGCCTTAAGACCAAATTTTATAGTCTTTCTATTTTTTTAATACATTGCTTCAAAAAAAAATCTCAAAGATATTATTTTAGTGATTTTCTTCTTTTGTTTGAGTTTAATAACATTTTCATATGTATAAGGTACTTTTAGTTTTCTGAAAGGAAAACTATTGTGCCGGCTTTGTCTGTCCGTCCGCACTTTTTTCTGTCCGCCCTCGGATCTTAAAACCTACTGAGGCTAGAGGGCTGCAAATTGGTATGTTGATCATCCACCCTCCAAGCATCAAACATACCAAATTGCAGCCCTCTACCCTCATTATTTTTTTTTATTTTATTTAAGGTTAAAGTTAGCCATAATCGTGCGTCTGGCAACTACACAGACCAGGCCACCACCGGGCCGTGATTAAAGTTTCATAGGCTGCGGCTCGTACAGCATTATACCAAGACCACCGAAAGATAGATCTATTTTCGGTGGCCTTGATTATACGCTGTACAGAAAACTCGATTGCGCCGAAGAAACTTCTGCGCATTTTTGACTTGTTTGAAATCTCAGCGGCCAAACATTCAATAGGAGGAAAATTCACTTTAGCAAAAGTCTTGTGAACGTTACAACTACCAATTGATAATCGTGAGTCAGTAAGTAGGATTCAGACTCGTGATATTTCGCAAAATATCCTTTAGTGCTTGTAGACGTCTGTCTGTCTACGTGGGTCGTTCGTTGCTGCTTGCAAGTTTGAGTGACGAAGTTTTGTATTTTATTTTTATTTGTTTATTTATTCGATTGATTGATTGACTGATTTTATTTTTAATATTTCTTGTTTATTTATTTGCTTTATTTTTATTTATTTATTTTATTTTATTTTTGCTTATTTTATTTGTATTCATTTTATTTTTATTTATTTATTTTATTTTTACTTATTTTATTTGTATTCATTTTATTTTTATTTATTTATTTTCATCAAGAACATGAACGCTTCCAAAGTAACAGTTGAAAAGTTAAAGAAAAATACAAACCTGGAGAATGATTTGGCATTTCGCCAACACGGACTCTTGCCTAGAGCGAAGTAAGATGCGAATGCCAATAGGGGGTTCTAACGTGGACCTCTGGACTAGATCAGACCAACCAAAACGATTTGAAGTACATACTTTAAGAGCTCATTAATATGTATCAGTTGCTAGAATATATATAAAGATTATTAAATAATGTGATATCAATCAAAGGTTAAGAAGATAATAGATTAAAATACCGAGTTGCTTTTACATTCCATGTAATAAGATTAAAATTATTATTTATGAATATTTCAATCTGTAGACAAACTGCGTTTTTCTTTTGAGACAATTGAAAGGATATTTTATCAGTCGTTCCCTACCAAGAGGAAAATTCCATCCCAGCAGGGCTTGTCCAAGGCGTTGCCCTGAGAGAGAGAGAGAGAGAGAGAGAGAGAGATTTTAGTCCTAGAACTTCCATGAGAAATAACTGTAAGCAAAAAATAATGAGAGAATATTTGATAAGACTGTCCAACCAAAGCAATTCGCGAAGAAGTAAGAGAGAGCGAGAGAGAGAGGTGGGGGGGGGAGGCACGTTGACCCGTTTATGGTACATAATCTGGATCACGATCTGAATTAACGTTTGCGTACTGCGACAACTCGGCCCCCCCCCCTCCTCCCCAACCCAAAGTCAGCTATAGGATACGACAATTGCGACAACACCGTGCCAGCTAGATACGACACAATTACGACAACTGTCGCAAGTGAAACGCAGGATCGATTGTAGTTCTTGACAAGCATACGAGAGTTGTAATGACGTCATTATGATAATAGATGGAACATATTTATAATCATAATCATTTAGGGAAAGTAAAAGTAAATCACGCTTAGAATTTTATATATTTACATGTGTAAATATATATATATATATATATATATATATATATATATATATATATATATATATATATATATATTAGAACACAAATACGAATTGATATGGAAATCACTATACCTTGGGAATAACTTACATGCGAGGGTAATTATAATTAGGAAGGGCATATGCCCCGGCCTGGATTATGCAGGGTATCGCCCTTTGGTGTCATACAATATAGAAGGAACAAGTTATAATATATATATATATATATATATATATATATATATATATATATATATATACATATATATATACATATATATATATATATATATATATATATATATGTGTATGTGTGTGTGTGTGTGTGTGTGCGTGTGTGCATGTGTGTGTCTGAACACAACTGCACATCCAGTCTTGCACTCTCAGAGACTCTAGTAGGAACGCAAATTTAGGTAAACTGCCAAGTTTTACAAACCCTGCTGACCAATCTGAGTCGACTTTCCGAGTCATCACACCCTTACGCGAATCTTCATTCCTGGGGAGAGGCAGAGAGATCTGTTACTAGCAAAATAGCGCAGCTCCCAACCTTTTGATGATGATCGACTTTTGAATGGGAGAAAGTCTAATTTTTATTTTTTTATCTTATGAAACGTGTTAGTTTATTTTTCACTTGAAATATTTAAGTCATTTTTCGTACTTCGATTTTTTGTGCGTCTCTGAGTGAACTGAGAATAAGACCGCAATTTTCAGGTAGAACAGAATTTTTTTTATAGCCATCCTTCATACAAGTACTGCGTGTATAAAATCTCTCTCTCTCTCTCTCTCTCTCTCTCTCTCTCTCTCTCTCTCTCTCTCTCTCTCTCTCTCTCTCTCTCTCGTAAACTGAGAGTAAGGCACAATTTTCAGGTAGGGCAGGAAATTTTTTCTTATCTTTCATCTAAGTTCTAGGTATATAATTTCTCTCTCTCTCTCTCTCTCTCTCTCTCTCTCTCTCTCTCTCTCTCTCTCTCTCTCTCTCTCTCTCTTTCTGTATTACTTCGCGAATTTTTTGGCTGGACAGTCATATCAATTATTCTCTCATTTTTTGTTTATAGTTATCTTTCATGCAAGTTCTAGATATAAAATCTCTCTCACTCTCCTCCTCCTCCTCCTCCTCCTCCTCCTCCTCCTCCTCCTCCTCCTCCTCCTCCTCCTCCTCCTCCTCCTCCTCCTCCTCCTCCTAAGCACCGATTCCCGAGATGAGTTTGTCAGATTCACGCCCACCAGATCGTCGCAGGGACTGAAGTGTCAGCAGCCTCTAGTATTCAATACTGGTCAATCACCCACTTTCTGACCAGCCTCGGAGTTGCTTAACCTCACCTATCGAGAGATCAGCGGCAGCTAAGTGAAGGCGTAATTGCACACTCTTCATTGGTGACCAGTCACTTAAGTACTGACTAAGGCAAACGTTCTTTAGACCTATTATATAATATATAATGTAATAATAAAAGTCACTTTGCTCTCAGAGTGGTCTGGGATTGGCCTCACAGTTCTGAGCGCAGAATATGCTGTCAGAGCAGAGCTCGTTTCTCTTTAAAAGAACTTCATTCTCCACTGTGTATCACTCTTGGTATATTCTTAGCATATTTTTATGTTGGATGCTTGGAAAAACACCGTTCATTAGTCCTATAATGAGAAATCCCTTTGTTTTCTAAGTGGGATGGTATGGCATTACGTCTCAATTCTGGGCGCACAATATACTGTACTGTCAGAGCAGGGCTCATTTTATTATAATAGACCCTCTCTTGGTATATTCTTAGCATATTTTTATGATGGATGCTCAGAAAAACATCCATAATAATGGCCTACCATAGATTTCATTATGAATTTTCGGACAAGTCCCACAAAAATAGACATTTATTGTTGGTAACAACCTGAGCAAACTCTTCTCCTTAACAGATTACCCCCATTGGAGGTTAGTGCCGTTAGTGCACCTCACGTGGTGCACTGTAGGCATTACTGAAGGTTCTTTGCAACGTCCCTGCAGCCCCTAACTGCAACCTCTTCCTTTCCTTTTACTGTACCTCCGTTCATATTCTCTTCGTTCCATCAGACTTTCCACTCTCCCTAACAATTGTTTCACAGTGCAACTGCGAGGTTTTCCTCCTGTTACACCTCTCAAACCTTTTACTGTCAGTTTCCCTTTCAACGCTGAATGACCTCATAGGTCCCAGCGCTTGGCCTTTGGCCTAAATTCTATATATTCCTTATCACATTACGCTCAACCAATCATCCGCTCTCTCTCTCTCTCTCTCTCTCTCTCTCTCTCTCTCTCTCTCTCTCTCTCTCAAGTGCCATTAAAGTCTCAAAAGCTTTTAGTAAACAAGCTGAGTCAGCACTTTATTGTAATCTCTGACGAACGCTATCTTCCCTAATTCTCATTGTGGAAATAATGATGTTAAAATCTTAAGCTAATATAATATACATTATTATATATATATATATATATATATATATATATATATATATATATATATATATATATATATATATATATATATATATATATATATATATACTTTACATACATATATATATGTGTATATATAATTTTATATATAATATATATATGTATATATATTTATTTATGTATATATATGCATATAAATATATATATATATATATATATATATATATATATATATATATATATATATATATATATATATATATATATATATATATATATATATATAAAATTAAATTCATAATAATTTGTAGGATTCCTGGCGATGGTGCAATTGAATTCATCTAATCCCCAGAAGAAGAAGAAGAAAAAAAAAGCGAGCGATAACGAGCGCTTAGAATTCCGCACCGTAATCGGAATTCCGCTTTGAGGAAAGAGTTGCGTAACGGCAGTGACTCAGTGCGTGCGATTTCATTTTTCCGCGGCATTGTCTCCGCTGCGAGACGTCACACTCTGACGTCGAGTGACGTCAGATCCGCCTCTTAACTTGACCGCTGTTGTTGCGACGCCAGGTTGAAATGTCAGAGCTCTAAGTTCGATCTTGGGTATCGTTGAAGTCTAGAGTTTCAGTGATTTATTCTGAAGTGATTCACTGTTACTTAAACGTAAGTGAATATTAAGGTATTAGCAAGCTTTTAACATTGTAATGATTAAGGTATTAGCAAGCTTTCAACGTTAAATATGAGGTTATAATAATTAGATTATTTTCTCTTAGTTTCTATTATAACTTTCTTGAAAAGGCCAAAGCAATCTCATTTTTTCATAGCTCAGTGTCCTATCTTTTGTTACATCATGCCAACGATTTGTATTTGTTTATTTATGTATTCATTTGTTTTATTATTTTGTATTTTCTAATCACCGATCTCTTCTTTCTGTATTCCCCATTCCCTCCTGTTACTTCTTTCAAATGAATGAACGCCTTATTCTTAGGAAGCTTGAATTTCAGGTCAATGACCTCTGCCGTGTTTGTTCCGTATGAACAGGGTGTGTCTTCTGAACAATAATAATAATAATAATAATAATAATAATAATAATAATAATAACAACAGGACTTCATAGACCCAGTTTATGAAGATTTAAAAAGGTTTGAAACCATCCTGGTGTAATATAAAGATAGACCTTTATCATTTGATGGCGAATAAAATGCCCATCTTTCATAGACCGGGGTTTCTCACGTT
>NC_089755.1:53589297-53621797 GCF_040412425.1 Macrobrachium rosenbergii | reverse complement strand
TTTGTACACATGAGAGATTCAAATCATCCTATCAGCTGGTGCGGCGCAAGGTCCACAGTTCCGTGCAACGACTCAGTTAAAAGGAATGTTATTGAATCTTGTTTTATTAAGTCAGACACTGGTAGCGTTTTAAAGTTAAGGCTGCCCCCACACCGGACACTTTTAGTGGAAAGTGGCCAGCCATTAAGTGGCCGGCCACGAAAGTAAAAATAGAACATACGTGCAGTATGTTACTTTTGAAACACTTCAGATTTTAGTTTTTTTTTCTAAAAAGAAAGCCGTGCAGTATGTTACGTTTGAAACTCTTCATTTTTTTTTTTTTTTTTTTTTCAAAAAATTGTGCAGTTTGTTACGTTTTAAACTTCAAATTTTAGGTTTTTTTTTTTTTAAAGTCGTACAATATGTTGCGTTTCAAACTCTTCAAATGTTGTTGTTGTTTTTTCCAAAAGAAAGCCGTGCAGTACATTACGTTTGAAAAACCCTTCAAATTTTAATATTTTTTCAAAAAGAAAGCAACAAGAAAATCTTCCAGGGCGTTACGTGCAAGAAATAACCTTCAGGAAACATCCAAAGAGACTAATTTTCATTAGTGAGGACCAGCGTAACTGGAGACTTCTCTTCTTCTTATCATGCGTCAGCGGTCATCAACTTTGTGTTCGTTTGTCCTCTCTATCTAGGCGACATCAGAGGAAATGGAAGCGGAGGGTTAAGATGACGCATTGTGGCTTCCTGTGAGTTTCGGGTGTCCTCGTCATTCTTTCTGAATGCTGGGTGGTTTTGTGTATGTGTGTGTATATGTGTGTAAGTGTTTGTGTATATATATGTGTGTATGTATATATATGAAATATATATATATACATAATTATATGTGTATATGTATGTATAATTGAATCACGAAAATATGGAACGTGATGAATACATAAATAAAGGCGAGGACAGTAAGTCGAAAGGCCTAGCACCACTCCGGCATTGCCTTTATATATTTTTTTTTCTTCTTTTTTTCTGCTTTCAGTTCTATCAGACTACAATCTTCCATCATTTGAAAAGCTTTTTTATCCTTCTCCCAGTAGGCTCACCTTATAGAATACAGTAACAATTCATCGAAGTGCAAAGCAAAAAAAAATGTAAAATTGAATGATGAAGAAACATCTTTCTGGTATAATTTACCTTACAGGTTCGTACTGCCTACTAATTTTTTGTATAAATCTCGGGTCTTGAAACGGTTTTTGAAACCACAGTAAGAAGAGAGAGAGAGAGAGAATATCTCCTGATATAATTACCGTACAATTTTTTACTGTCAATTAATTTTTCATATGAAATTAGGGTATTGAAACGGTTTGTGAACCCAAAAGAAAGAGAGAGAGAGAGAGAGAGAGAGAGAGAGAGAGAGAGAGAGAGAGAGAGAGAGACCCTTAAATCTTGAGAAATTCATTTTGAAAAAGTTTTTCATTTCCTTTAAATAAAACTCAAAGATTTTAGGTATCACTAGCAACCCGACGAATCTAGACAATGGCTTAACTATAACCTAAAATTTAAATTTTGAAAAAGGAAAGAAAATGCAGTAAAGATATAAACCAGATCTTTCAAAGTTGCGAAATACTAGAACTCTTTGTCTTCAGCAAAACTGTGCAGAGGTTTAGCAGAAAGTGTCACGCCCCCTGAATCGGTACCTTCTCCTAATATATTGATCAGTAAAATAATACATTCTGGAATATTCAGAAGAAACACTTACGTTCAAGGAAATGCAACTCTTTTAGCTTATTCCCGATTTGCATGAATGATGTCTTCAAAGGGGATCGATTCGGAAACCCGCCATAATGCAGAAGAATGTTCCTGTGACGAAGGAACAGAAAGAGACCAATGGCTGCTCCAGCAAGATATATGGCAAGTAAAAAAATGCGCCGAAGAATCGAGTTTTCTGCACAGCCGCTACAGCGTATATGGTAAAAGCCACCGAAAATAGATGTATTTTCGGTGGTATCGTTGCCAGAAGCATGATTATGGCTAATTTTAACCTTAAATAAAATAAAAACTACTGAGGCTAGAGGGCTGCAATTTGGTATGTTTGATGATTAGAGGGTGGATGATCAGCATATTAATTTGCAGCCCTCTAGCCTCAGTAGTTTTCAAGGTCTGAGGGCGGACAGAAAAAGTGTGGACAGAATTAAGCGCGGACGGACAGACAAAGCCGTCACAATAGTTTTCTTTTACAGAAAACTAATAATGAATATTAAAAAAATCCTAGCACAATCAGACAATGAGCGTAGATATATGTAGGAAACTAAAAAGGAAAAAAAGCCGCAGACAATATACTCCTAATTTTTCGATCCACCAAAAATACTTTCTGCTGAAGACCTCGAAATGAGAAGTGGGAAATGAAACAAAGAGCGGCTCCCTCTAGGCCCAAATTCCATCCTGGATTAGAAGGATTAGTAGTTGAGTGCTATGCCATCCCACTATCAGTACTATAAGTCTCTGAGCTTATAGTTGCATTGTTACAGTTGTCGAAAACCATAATTAAATTTCTCATGAGTGATGGCATCTGCTGTCTATTGCGTTATACGTTGCTAAGGTACAAAAACAGCACCAGTGAATCCTATGCAGCCGAGGAACGCAATTATGTTTGGGCAACTGCATCAACAAACCTCTCGGTTAAAAAATACTCAAGGTAGCACGAGTCTTGATATGGAGAAACAAATCCACAGTTATTTATGGGGACAAATATATTGAAAAATAATGGTAAGCAGAGAGCTTTCGGGAATCTGTACGATTCCTCTTTTCTGTGTACCCGTCCATGAGTATGGCTCTGTTTCTCCAAACTTCTCAGTGCAGAAAGATTTAAAAGTTTGAATTGATTAGACATACAAAACCTTTTCGTCTGCGGTCCTTCAGGGTCGTAAAATAATAGCCGAAATATAATCCCTTATACATAACTGTGGATTTGTTTCTCCGAACCTCACAGTGGAAAACACATTAAAAGCTTGAATTGATTAGAGACGTACAAAGTCTTTTTCCTTCGCGGTCCTTCAGGGTCGTAAAATAAAAGGCGAATTCTTACCACGAAATATAATCCCCTTTTCATCCGAGACAATACCTCCGTTTTGAGCCGCCCACGTCCTCCCACGAATCTATCATAAAAACCCTCGTTCTGGCCGACCTCAGGACTTCACGCCCTCGCCCAAGTCCTTTTTAACTGTCTGATAACTGCATCAAGAGGCGCCTTCACATAGAGGTATAAGGATTAAGCATCAAGAGTAGAATGCTAAATGCATAAACATATTCTCCGGATGGTCTCGTCGTAAAAAGAAGCGATCACTTTGATTACTTATAAAATCAAGCGGATAACTAACACGCGAATAGACTTAAAACTTTAAAAAGTGAGGGATGTTGTGCGTGTACATGTGAACATCGGAACGATTCCGGATTTTAAAAGTTAACGATTGAAATCAGGCATCTGAATTTCGCAACGACCGCTGGCAAACGTATCTCGTCATATGGTCTGGGAGCATATCAGGAATAATCTTGCCTGCACACAAGCGCTTATAAATGTTCATGTTTACGTCAACAGCGAGTGGTATTCCTTTTCATCTTAGCTGTCCCCATGTTTTGCATGTAGGTAGGAGCATTCTCTGAATCGAAAAATAGCCGGACTGTTGACCATCCAAATCATCGGAGACGTTCCAGGACCTCGTCAAGTCGAGACTCAAACTGTGACCTATTTCCTGCCTGTCGTCGAATAGTAATGGATGGGATGCAGATGAGATTATCATGGCCCTGCTTTTGGATTCTCTCTCTCTCTCTCTCTCTCTCTCTCTCTCTCTCTCTCTCTCTCTCTCTCTCTCTCAAGAATAAACATTCCGTGACTGGCAAAATCTGCCGTAAGCTGGAAACAGTACTCGTAAACTGTATGAATTGTTGTATAACCTTTTTGCAGGTGTGCCTGCACTTTTTAAAGCAACTGTTGCTTCAGAAAGTGCAACAGTTGCTTTAATTTTTAAAGTAACAGATGAATGAGATACCTTAAGTCTTAATTTGAACCTTAGGAAACAAATACATTCTGCTACATTTCTCTTTTTTTGTGTTACATCTTAGTGTGTTTCCACATTGCAGATATCGTTCCTTTTTTGGGAAAGTGTCGAATATGCATTTTTTCAGTTTTTCGAGTTTCCTGTATCGACGGTGATTTGATTATTTTTTTCAGTTTTTCAAGTTACCTGTATCGACGGTGATTTTGTTACTGAGTTATTTTTCAGCAAAGTATCAAACCTGTTCCTCTCATCATCCAGGACGTATGGTGAGAGAGGCACTTGATACTTAGTTGAAAAAGGTCTGTGATAAAATCACTTTCTATGCAGATAACTCCAAAAAACTGAAAAAATCCATTTTCGACACTTTTGTCTTTAAAGTCTTGATTCTAAATGGTTTGCATCTTCGCAAAGTAGAAAACCAGTTTCAGAAAAGGTGCTCGTTGCTTGCTACATCGCCCATCACTCCAGGCAGAACCTTGCAAGTGTGACGTTACGCTGCAAAATTATCCTCAAAAAAAAAAAAAAAAAAAGTCAAAGTTCACCGATGAACTTTTTAATGACCTTTGAACTTTCCAGAAAAACATTGTTTTCTTCCCTTACCGGCCTCCTTGAATACCAGGAGACAATGCTGGCATAAGGCCAACTTGATCTCTTTTTTAACAACCCCGGGACCTTAAACTGACTTTCTGAAGACACAATGACTTCGTCTTTTTTGGGTCAATATTCGTGAAGGGTTTTTGTGTAGGTTTCGAGTTACGGTTAATGTACAATTCAGTGATTTTTATGCTGCGTGCATTTGGAGTAACGCTAAGAGACCATTTTTCGCAGAGAAGTATCAGAGAGAAGTATCACAGTGAACAGGGGAATATTACAGAGAAATCTCACAGAGAAGTATCAGAGAGAAGTATCACAGAGAACAGGGAAATATTACAGAGAAATCTCTCAGAGAAGCATCAGAGAGAAGTATCACAGAGAACAAGGAAATATTACAGAGAAATCTCTCAGAGAAGTATCAGAGACAAGTATCGCAGAGAACATGGAAATATTACAGAGAAACTCACAGAGAAGTATCACAGTGAACAGGGAAATATTACAGAGAAATCTCTCAGAAGCATCAGAGAGAAGTATCACAGAGAACAGGGGAATATTACAGAGAAATCTCACAGAGAAGTATCACAGAACAGATAAATATTACAGAGAAATATCTCAGAGAAGCATCAGAGAGAAGTATCACAGAGAATAGGGAAATATTACAGAGAAATCTCACAGAGAAGTATCAGAGACAGTTATCGCAGAGAACATGGAAATATTACAGAGAATCTCACCGAGAAGTATCACAGAGAACAAGGAAATATTACAGAGAAATCTCACAGAGAAGTATCAGACAAGTATCACAGAGAACAAGGAAATGTTACAGAGAAATCTCACAGAGAAGTATCACAGAGAACAGGGAAATATCACAGAGAAATCTCGCAGAGAAGCATCAGAGAGGATTATCACACAGAACAGGGAAATATTACAGAGAAATATCACAGAGAAGTATCACAGAGAACAGAGAAATCTCAGAGAAGTGCCACAGAGAACAGGGAAATATCACAGCGAAATCTCACAGCGAAGCATCAGAGAGAAGTTTCACAGAGAACAGGGAAATATTACAGAGAAATCTCACAGAGAAAGCTAGTTTTCAATACTACTTAATTTTTCCTTTGTTGAAGATCCTACTCTCTTTGCGCTAGATTTACTTAAGATTTCGGATATCATGTAAGTATTTTTTAGTGGTTTTCTTCATTTCACATTAAAGCTCATGACATCATTCTTGAATAAGCAACTCCGTATTTGGCACTCTAACCTGAGCATAAGAAACTCATAATGCTCGCTTAATTATTCCACAAGAGGATTAACAAACTTCTGGAACGCCCGCGGGAGTCACGGGCTACATTCGAAGTAATGCAGGGGCCCCAGTTTAGACTATTAACTGAGGAAGTTTCAGAAATTTCTCCCCAAGGTATTATTGTCTTTAAAAATTAGCAAATTCATGGCCTGTCAGACTCTCATTGTTTTCCCATACAGTAAATATTATTTATTTTTCTATTCGACTGGAGGTTTTTATAGTGTGGGGTTCCAGGTTGCATCCTGCCTCCTTAGGGGTCCATCACTTTTCTCACTGTTATTATTATTATTATTACTATTATTATTATTATTTAGAAGATGAACTCTATTCATATGGAACAAGCCCACCACAGGGGCCTTTGACTTGAAATTCAAACTTCCAAAGAATATTATGGTGTTCATTCGAAAGAAGTAACAGAATCTGAATTTTTCCTTGTCAGTATTTTTGTCTTTGTCAAAGTTTCATTGAAACTATTTTTAATTATCAAGTGAATATTACGCTGCCTTCATCTAAGCAACCCTTTTGCAGATGCATTTTCAATTTTGTTGCCATTGAAAAAATAAATTCCATTCGAATGAATATTACGCTGCCTTCATCAAAGAAACCCTTCTGAAGATGTATTTTCAATTTTGTTGTTATCAATGAAATTTTTTGCACCATATTTACAATCTAGAAATAACAATCAAAAGTGCCGTTGAATCTTGAAGTGAATTGAAAGCTCAGACTCCTCTAAGACGGTAGCAGCAGCCACGTTCGGTCTGTTAGATGAAGAAACCCGAAAATGTATACATTTTTAAGCTCTCGCTACCGCTGCCCCCGTAGGAGGGTAGCGCCGTCAGTGCACCGCATGAAGGCATTACTTAAGGTTCTTTGCAGCATGCCTTCGGCCCCTAGCTGCAACCCCTTCCGTTCTTTTTACTGTACCTCCTTTCATATTCTCTTCCTTCCATCTTACTGTCCACCCTCTCCTAATGCAACTGCGAGGTTTTCCTCCTGTTACGCCTTTCCAACCTTTTATTGTCAATTTCCGCTTCAGTGCGGAATGACCTCATAGGTCCCAGTGCTTGGCCTTTGGCCAAAATTCTGTATTCATTTCAATTTCCTACAGCTGCGCTTAAACCTGGAGGAGAAAACGGTATCGAGACCTCCCATTTATATCAAGTTCTCGAATGACGCGCCGCCGTTATTTACCACTATCGAGGATTAATCTGCCGATGGGTCTGACCCATTCGTCACGACTTTGCTATAAGTAATTTTCTCATCAGTAATTTCCTCGAAGGACGTTTCCCCCTCGCGGGATTATTGCGGGAATTCCATCGTCGATTCCGGTATTTTGTTTGGTACTGTTTACGCTAAAAGTGGAGGATACTTTTACAAGTAATACGTTTAATGGGGAAATTCGCTCTCATTTCAAGCGGTGTTCCATAATTTCCAAAATCTTGCTTTCTTCTCTTTTCTTTCGCTCTTATTTCAAACCTCTTGAATTTATACACATTTCTATAAAAGCACATTGTAATAAAGCTGATTTTATCATTTATATATATATATATATATATATATATATATATATATATTTATATATATATATATATATATATATATGTGTGTCCTAATGTATGTATATATTATATAGATAGATAGATAGCTATATATGTGTATATATAAACCTAAATTTCTATATTTTAAGCAGTTGGCCTTGAATAGAATTCTGCTTATATATATATATATATATATATATATATATATATATATATATATATATATATATATATATATATATATATGTATACATATGTATATATTCATATAAGACACACGTAAATTTCTAAATTTTAAGCAGTTAGACTTAAATTCGAATACCGCATAATACTACAAAGATTTTTTTTTTTTCACCAAAAATTACCTTTATATTCATAAAATTCATTATTCACGCAGAACTGATAGTGAATACACCCACATCTGTATCTAAAACTTTCTTACCATGATGCTCTAATCTCCCTTATGCGCAGCATCCACGTGTCAGCTTTCTCGTTCAAGAAAGGGTCAATGATGCTTCTGTCATCTCCCACAGGGGGATGAAAGCACTTGACAAGCACAAGTGCTGTAAACCTCTTCGCCTCGGTAATCGGTGCTTGTCATCTCTTCTGCCTGTTTGCAGAAGACTGTTTTGTTCTATTTTAAACGGTGAAAGCTTTGCCCTTTATAGTTGGTACCTATTATTATTATTATTATTATTATTATTATTATTATTATTATTATTATTATCCCCGTACAGGGTTAGTGCCTTCAGTGCACCTCACGCGGTGCACTGCTGGCATTACATAAGGTTCTTGGTGGCGTCCCGTCGGCCAGTAGCTGCAGCCCCTTTCATTCCTTTCACTACACCTCCTTTCATATTCTCCTTCTCGTATGTCTTTCATTCCGCCCTCTCGTATTAATTGTTTAACAGTGCAGCTGCGAGGTCTTCCTCCTGCTACACCTCTCAAACCTCTCTACTCTCTTTCAGCGGTGAAATGACCTTTTAGGTCCCAGCGCTTGGCCTTTGGCCTAAATTCTATCTTCCATTGCATCCCATGAACATTTTGCGCCGTTAGTTTAAAAGATTGGAGACACCGGTATGTGTATGCAAATGATCTTTTCTAGGAAATATTTGCATATCGGGCGTTCAGCATGAGAATGGCATCTCGTCCCAAATTTATAAAAATGGCGTTTTTCGCCTGATCAGCTATAAAATAATCACCATTTTTCCCCGAAAA
This sequence comes from Macrobrachium rosenbergii, assembly GCF_040412425.1. Lineage (NCBI taxonomy): Eukaryota > Metazoa > Arthropoda > Malacostraca > Decapoda > Palaemonidae > Macrobrachium > Macrobrachium rosenbergii. The sequence continues at coordinate 53,613,122 of NC_089755.1, read as the reverse complement.
AAGGGGATGGGGTTGAACTATCATTTTTTTATGTATACTATTCTATTCCTGGTCACAAATACTTCATCTCACACAAAATTCAACTTTGTATCTTGAAAGATAAAGAAATTGGGGCAGGTTGAATTTCCAAAACTCTGATGACTTATAACTCAAACATTATTAATTTTTTTTTTTTCGTGGCGGGAGGCCTTTAATGCTGAACGCCTCATATCACAGTAGCGAAAAATTACAGGGCATACAAATGCCCCTCGCATCTGTTGTTTTAGGGTATTGGTGCACGTGATCCATACCCACAATTATTCTGTACGGGCGAATGGTAAATCGTGCCAAGTGCGGTGCTTTGAACAGCATGCACGATTTTTCCTTCATCGACCGCACTGCTTGCTTTGGCTTCCGAAGAGAGATTTTGTAGATGTTTTCATTCCAACGATTTCTCGTTGAGTCTTTATTTGGCCTCGTTCCACTACACTTTTTCTCCTGTTCTTCGGCTTTTTCAAAATGATTGACGTACTTTCATAGCGATTTCGAAACAGACAGGTCTTGAAAAATATACAGAAATGTATGTACGAAGCTGATGGAGCAATTTCGTATTTCAAAACTTCCTCGTGTTGTTAACTCTTGCTGGTAACAATATTTTGTTGAGGTGTTTTCGCACCCCAGCCTCGAGTCGCTTTCAATTTGGCTGGTTCTACTGTGTGGTGGTCCGTCCAGCCTTGTCTCAGCTGTCCTGGGCAATGCCAGTGCCGTAGGACAGGTGCCACGTGTCCTGTGGGATAGGAGTGCCCGGTGAAGGATTGTGGACCACTTGGTAAAGATAATGTACCTAAATAGAGGCGGTGCCTTCAGAATAAAATCAGACCCAGTTCTTCATAAAATTCTCTGGAGCAGAAGAGAAAGGATTAAATTCCAGAGCTCACAATCCCAAAGCAAGAAGAGAAAGATAAAACCACTAACTCACTAACTCTTTCGTAAGATTCACAGTAACAGGAAAACCTGGTAGAACATTAAGCAAAGTTAGAATGAGAGAGAGAGAGAGAGAGAGAGAGAGAGAGCACTTTTAAGGCAGTGAGGAACTGGATCTTTACAACCTGTAACTCCAGGTTTCATGATATAGTGGTAGGCCTTGGAAGAGGCCTCCCTTCTAAGTAATGGGACAAGAACCACACGCATTTAACGCTAGGGTAAGGGTTGGGTTGGTGGGGGAGGTGTGAGTTATTTCGAAAATAACAGCAGGAATTAAGACTCAACTTCTCCTAACATTCTGGAGTAGGCTTCTACAAGTTAGTAATGTAGGATACTTTGACTTGTTTTTTTTTTTTTTGTGCTCCTTAGAAAATTACTCCAGAAGAAGGTATAAAATTTTGGTATCCTAAACCTATTTTAAAATGTGGTACATTAATAAGCATAAGAGAAAGGTATAACAATTTAGTATTCTAAAAGAAAAAAATATTTTAGAATTTAGCTCACGAAACACACCTTATCTTTTTTCATGCCATGTCTAAAAAGATCTTCGCGAATAACAATGAAAACGAGCGACAGGAGGATGTATGGTAATTCAGTGATGACGAAAGTGGAATCAGGAAGGAATATTATAGAAAGCAATGATAAACCTACAGTAATATATTGTGTAGAGAAGAGAATACAATGAAGTACAAGTCACAAAAAAGAAATGAAAAAGTCTCCACAAGACCTTCAGACGTCAGAGAAACTATGCTAGAAAGCCCCCCTCTCCCTCCCCCTCCCCTCCCCTTCCCCCCCTAAAAAAAAGAAAAGAAACCCACTGACAAAACTGGTAGGCTAAAGGCACACTAGGGTGTTTGGAAACAAATTGCATCCCACGTAAGTAACTGGAGTGACAACTTCTTGATGACTGGTGTTGTCGGTAATCAATTTGGTATTGTGTGTCCCGTTAATGAGTACAGTCACACACACAGATTATTTCACCTCCAGGAACTTTTTTTGTTTGATTGTCGCCCTTCGAGGGGCCTGTTATGTGCGGGTTCCTGTACTTCGAAGGGCCTGTTATATTTGGGTTCCTATACTTCGAAGGGCCTGTTATATGTAAGTTCCTATAGAAGGGAATGTTATATGTGGGTTCCTATAGAAGGGCCTGTTATATGTGGGTTCCTATACTTCGAAGGGCCTGTTATATTTGGGTTCCTATACTTCGAAGAGCCTGTTATATGAGTTCCTTTACAAGGGAATGTTATATGTGGGTTGGGCCTGTTATATGTGGGTTCCTGTACTTCGAGGGCCTGTTATATGGGCTTGTTATATTTGGGTTCCTATACTTTTGGGTTCCTATAGAACTGTTATATGTGGGTTCTATAGAAGGGCCTGTTATATTTGGGTTCCTATACTTCGAGGGGCCTGTTATATGTGGGTTCCTACACTTCGAAGGGCTTGTAATATTTGGGTTCCTACACTTCGAGGGGCCTGTTATATGTGGGTTCCTATACTTCGAAGGGCCTGTTATATTTGGGTTCCTATACTTCGAGGGGCCTGTTTATATGTAGGCTCCTGTGCTTCGAAGGGCCTTTTATATTTGGGTTCCTATATTATTAATTATTGAGTTCGTTTACGTTTTTCTTTGATGATTTTGCCCTGCGTCGAATATGTGAACGTGGTTGTAAAAATACATACATACCTATTCTTACACACTAACAAGAGATCGAGTCACACAGGCACAAAAGGAAGGAACCACGTACCTGATAGTTAGTGCACTTGCTTGCATCGCAGCCAGATTAGAAGACGAAATAAAGATAGCAAACAATATACCTTACGGGCACCGCCTTTCACTTTGACCATATCCGTTGAAAGTTTATGATTTACATCTTTAACTTCAAAGTTAAATATATATATATATATTATATATATATATATATATATATATATATATATATATATATATACAGTATATACAGTATATAATATATACGGTATATAATGTCATTATCAATATTAATAAGAATAGCTGTGTACCCTGACTTCACTGAGATTAATATTAATAATTCCTATAATTATTTTCCCAGATTCAATCATCCCAATATCCATTTCAATCATCCCAATATCCAAAAGTATTGCTTCATTTGCAGTTGATAGCTTATTTGTCATATAACATTTTTGTCTCCCATGAGCAGTTACTATAGTCATAATTATAAATCTAATATATAGATCTAGATACTTGACAAATAAAACTGTATAAATACCACCCAAAGTAGATCAGGTGCTGCAACAAAGAAGAAAATAAAAGACAAATAATCCCTCCTCATTAAACTGCCTGAGATTATTGCCTTGCAGGAAAGCATGAGTTGCCAGGGACCTTGAGCAGGGTAAAGAAGGAGATTAAGGATTGACAGAAGTGGCTAATCCTTGATTCCACATTATCCTCACAGCACCTGTGGGGAAGCAAGACTTCTTGCATAACGAAAGCCCTGGCATCCAAAGAATTATCTCCAGAGAGGGTACTGAGAGGTGACCTTGAAATAGATAGATAGCCAAATATATACATGAAGTAAGGCTGAGGTGGTGGTTAGAACTTCTTCCCTGATAAGACTCTGGGAAAAACGCTTAAAGACAATAAATTTCCTTAGGAAATCGACTCGTAATCAAAGACCTTTTTAGAAGAAATAATTTAATATAAAAAGGACAGCCAACGGCTAATAATAAAGACAGTTATTTCACTAGCTTACTTAAAATGTTAAGCCCAAAATACAATAACACATCAACTTAACAAAAACGCTATATGGTAGGCTGCGCTTGAATATTTCCCAGATATCTAACAGAAATTCCACATAGTTCCTAACCTAAAATTAACTCTACTTTACACTTAACATTCAATATAAGAAACATATCTAAAAATATATGTCACATCTAATATGGTACTATAGCGACTGAGCACCCATTCAGTGAAAAAGAGCTTTAGAAAGATATTATGGTTTGAAGGCTTCAGAAAAGATAGAGTCCAGTGAGACTCTATAAACTGGAGAAGTGCTAGACATATCACGTCAATTTCAGCAAGAGTTAGAGTAATACGTAAAAAAATAGAACCCAAAATCTTTTTCTGGTCTGTCAGAAAGTTTAAATCTGCCAAAACTGACCAGTTACTCTGATGGCATAATACTAAACTGGTGGAGAACAGCTACATGAAATTGCTGAAATAAAATGATGGTAATTATTTTGACAGAAGGCAGTTCTAGAGAGCGACATTAGATTACACCTTTAGGAATTCAGATGGATAGTGCGTGAGAAGTTCTTGAGATTGTAGGATTTTCAGAAGAGTCAGTGAAACCAGACACCCTCTGAAGGAATAGTTATAACATCGGGAAAATTAGTAGAGAAATATAGGAGACACTATAAATTATATATATAATATATATATATATATATATATATATATATATATATATATATATATATATGTGTGTGTGTGTGTGTGTGTGTGTTTGTGTGCGTGTGTGTAAAATGTGTATGTAATCTTAGAGCCACACCCCTCGAAGGAGAGACATTGGATATCAGATATATATGTGTGTATGTCTAGGATGTTACTGTTCCTGTATAATGTAAATATTATATATTAGAGCTCGTTCATACGTAATTTAACCAAAATACAGTGCTCTTGCGCGAGTGTGTGACTGCATTCATCAGAGAATAATTCCTGAAACTCGCTGATTAAAAGCAAGCAGCAAATCTTGTCTTGCAAAAGCAATTTTTGCTCCGTTCGTGCAAGCCTATGCAACACTTTCTCTTCTCACATTCCTGTTGTTGGAGAAAAAAAAATCATCATTCGGACAAATTGCTCTTCATAATCACGAAAGGAACAATCGTAGGCCTATGTGACTCGGTCACTCACTCTTAAAAGACCGCTCAGGAGGTATACATATCCAAGCACACTGTGCATTACGTTGTGCTTGCTTGCTTGCATGCGCGGATGCATTCCGACACCCCCACCTATCGTGGCCTACCTCAACACATTCCCCCTCCTCATCCTCCTCCTCCTCCCACTATAGCCCACACCACCAACGTCCCGAACCGAATCCGTGTCTTTGACCATTATCCAAATTTAGGACCTTTCTGTCTCCCCCGCTTCCTCTCTTCCCCTCCTCCCCCTCCCCCCACTTCCCTTCCACTCCCTCTCTCTCCTCCCCTCCCTCCCTCCCTCCCATTATCCCCCTTCCCGTGAGATAAAGAGGGCTGGTGAAAGTCGTAATGGCTGGCAGGCAGCATTTTAGTTGATCGCTAATACATTCGAGTGATCTCTGATAGTCTCCAAGGATTAATACATCCTTGCCCAAGAATCCTTCAGGTTTTAGTCGAAGGGGGAAGGGGGAGGGAAGGGGAATAAGGGAGGGGATTTAGGTTAGGAACGTGATTGCGGACGCCTAGCGTTTTCTCCTTTAAAAGTTTTGTTTATAAACCGCCGAGTTCGTTGACCCCGGCTTGCCATGTGGAGCACTGACTGGCTGGCTGACTAACGACGGCGGTCTATCTCCAAACGATTTTCGTCGTGTTTCGGCGACTAATCGTTACGAAACGGCTGCGGAACTCGATGAATCGAGCTCCTGGCCATCGCTTACGTGTTCCCCTGCCATAACGATCGAATGACACGCCCGCCAAAAGCCGTTTTTTCTAAATATTTGACTTCTGAGAGAGTTCAGTGACCCGAGAATTCAAACCCCCCCAATACACTCTTTACTCCTCCTAGGGGGGGGAGAGGGGACAAAGGGGGGATGGGGCTTGGGAAGTGTCGCTACCTCCCCCCCTCCCCCTCCCACCTCCCACCATCCCAGCCAAGATCCGATCACCCGCCTCTCAGAAGTGAGAGTTGGGAGAAAGAGAGAAGAAGAAGAAGAGTCTTATGGATTTTCGAATATTCGCCCAAAACACGGGTTATACATGACTTAGGGACGTTTTCATGAATGACACCGGATACGATATGCATCTCTGCATCCGTATCCTTAGTCTAAACCCGTTTTAAAACCAGCAGTTCGAAACTGCGAGTGCAAAAGCTTCGTTTCCTTCGGAGGTCATTGACCCCGGTCTTTCTATTCTGGGGCGATCTAAGGCGATTTTCGGGGCTCTGGTCGCCTTGTCCGAACTCGTACCGAAAGTCACGTGACCTCTGGTGAACCTGGTCACCCATAAGTCCCGGGAAATGGCCGGAAAAGGTGGTTTAAGGTGGTTTAATTGCGTTGTACTATATTTGAGTTCATTGACCTACTACCCGCGCGAGAGAGTGTGTGAGCGATCGCTCGGGGTGGCCAAGACACATTCGCCTGCTGCTGCTTCGGGAAACTGATTTGTTTGCTTGCTTGCTTTGCTTTGCTTGCTTGCTTGCTTGTGATTTCACTTTCCTGGGATCAGGATCAGGATTGGAGATGATGAGGGTTCGGATAAAGGATGCAGCTGTGAAGGATGTGCTTATGGTTGGAGATGATCTCTAGGCATTGCCGTTTTTGTAGACCTATGCTGCTGCTGCCTCGGGAAACTGATTTGCTTGCTTGCTTGCTTGCTTGTGATTTCACTTTCTTAGGACCAGGATTAGGGTTGGAGATGATGAGGGTTAGGATAAAGGATGTGTTTATGTTTGCAGGTGGAGATGAGCTCTCAGTAGGCACCGTTTTTGTAGACCTATGCTGCTTTTGTCAATGGCTGTACAACCTTTTGCTGTTTTATTTTTTATTTTATTTTATTTTACTTTTTTTGCAGAATTTTTCCTGATTTTGGTATAATACACTTCTTCTGTTTGCTATATATATATATATATATATATATATATATATATATATATATATATATATATATATATATATATATATATATATATATATATATATATATATATATTATCTTTCCATTGTTAGTTCAATGAACTAAAAAGCACCAAAATCCGATGAAGTGAAGTTATTCACTTTCTTACAAAGTCTCTTCTTGCAAAGCAAATAAAATCATATTCTTATCTCTTGTTTTGAAGTGACTAAGCCCTTAAATATTCCTTCATGCCAGACCACCTGTTTTTTGATGTCTAAACTTATCAAAGTCTGGGACTGAACGAAAAACAATCGTGACTTTTCGTGACTTTTTCAGTGTCCCAAGCGCCGTTAGGTCAGGCTGATCGCAGATGTAGACTTTATGAAGTGTCAACTGAAGTGTCTCACAGAAGTCTGATTTCAAAACAGGAGAAAAGTGTCACGTAGGTTGGCATTTTTGCTTAATATCTCTGTATGCAGTTCTTGTAACTTTTTTACAGATGCTGTTGATGTGTAAATATATATATTTGTAAATATATATTTATTTACTTATTAGTTGTTTCTCACGTAATGTCGATTTTCATACGTATTTTCCCATAATTCTCATTTACTTGTTTTTTTCTCTCTCTCTTAACAAATACGCGTTCAGATCTTTTATTTGACATCTTTGAATTGTGTCATATGGAAATGTGCATTATTATTATTATTATTATTATTATTATTATTATTATTATTATTATTATTATTATTATTATTTGCAACCAGAATATCTATAAACTTTTAAGTTTATTATCGACGTAATAACACATACTAACGTTCAATAACCATACAGTTACCATACTAACGTTCAGTCACTATACTCACGTTCAGTCACCTTACTAATATTCAGTCACCATACAGGTGTTCAAAAACCATTCTAAAGTTCAGTCACCATATTAACTTTGTCACTATACTAACCTTCAATCGTTCATGTTCAATCACCATATTAACGTTCAGTCACCATACAAATGTTCAATCGCCATACTAACATTCAGTCACCATACAAACGTTCAGTCACCATACTAATGTTCAGTCACCATACAAACGTTCAATCACCATACTAACGTTCAGGCACCATACAAACTTTCAGTCACCATACTATCATTCAGTCACCATACTAATTCAATCACCATACTAATGTTCGGTCACCATACAAACATTCAGTCATATACAAACGTTCAGTCAGTTTACTAGCGCTCAGTCACCATACTAACGTCCAATCACCATACAAGCGTTCAGTCACCATACTAACGTTCAATCACCATACCAACGTTCAGTCACCATACAAACGTCCAATCACCATACTAATGTTCTGTCACCATACAAACGTTCAATCACCATACCAACGTTCAGTCACCATACAAACGTTCAATCACCATACTAATGTTCAGTCACCATACAAACATTCAGTCACCATACTAACGTCCAATCACCATACAAATGTTCAACAACCATAATAGCGTTCAGTCACCATACTAACGTCCAATCACCATACAAATGTTCAATAACCATAATAGCGTTTAGTCACCATACTGATGTTCAGTCACCCTGCCTAGTCTGAATTTTCCCGAAAGTTCTGAACACTCCATTTCACGTGGCCTCACTGTCCCGACCTTTGTTTAATTCCAGTTAGTTTAACCACACCCCCTCCCTCACCCCCTCTCTCTCTCTCTCTCTCTCTCTCTCTCTCACTGTCTCCTCAACCACACCCCTCCCCTTCACCTCCCCCCCTTTCTCCACATCCTCCTTACCCTTCTCCGTCTACCTTTATTCATTTTCTTCCTTGCGGAGGATTTGATAATCGACCTTTCATCTCCATTCCCCTATTCTTTGGAGACTGTTTATCCTACTCTATTCATTCATTCTTCTTCTTCTTCTCATCCTACTCTGTTCATTCTTCTTCTTCTTCTTCTTCTTCTTCATCTTCTTCTTCTTCTTCTTCTTCTCGTAGTTTTCGTGTAGCAAAATCTTCTTCTTCTTCTTCTTCTTCTCGTAGTTTTCGTGTAGCAAAATCCTGGCTTAGAAAGTAAGGTGTCGTCGACATTCTCCTCCTCCTGCTGGAGAGAGAAGGAAAGTCTTGATTCGAAACGAGTTACCGGATACCTCGCTTTCTTACCTCTCCGGGAGAGAAAGGTCTCTCTCTCTCTCTCTCTCTCTCTCTCTCTCTCTCTCTCTCTCTCTCTCGTTTGAGCAAGGTCATTGTAGAATAGGTAGAGAGGTTGAAATCCCATCCCGCTGTTTCTGATGTGTGAGTTATGTCTCAGTTTTTAAGACTCTCTCTCTCTCTCTCTCTCTCTCTCTCTCTCTCTCTCTCTCTCTCTCTCTCTCTGTGGCAAGCGTCTTTGTTTTTGAGGAAATCCTAGACTCCTTCTCTCTTAGTTTTTCTGTTTTAAGGGAAATTCTCTCTCTCTCTCTCTCTCTCTCTCTCTCTCTCTCTCTCTCTCTCTCTCTCTCTCTCTCTCATGGTAAAAGGTATTCTCCTGTTTTGGACGAATTCTTTGTCACTGATGGTGAGAAGTTTTTTTGTTTGGAGGAAACTCTCTCTCTCTCTCTCTCTCTCTCTCTCTCTCTCTCTCTCTCTCTCTCTCTCTCTCTCTCTCTCTCTCTCTCTCTCTGGTGGTGAGAGTCAGGTTTGTGTTTGAAAGAAATGTTGTGTCCTTGTGTTGATTGATAAGACGATTTTTTTCTTTTTAATGGAATCTCTCTCTCTCTCTCTCTCTCTCTCTCTCTCTCTCTCTCTCTCTCTCTCTCTCTGGTGGTGAGAACTGGCTTTGTGTTTAAAAGAAATGTTGTGTCCTTGTGTTGATAAGACGATTTTTTTTCTTTAATGGAATCTCTCTCTCTCTCTCTCTCTCTCTCTCTCTCTCTCTCTCTCTCTCTCTCTCTCTCTCTCTCTCTCTCTCTCTCTCTCTCTCTCTCAGAATCATCATGATGAGATAATCAGGGTGTATTGGAAACTCCCCAGTTAGGCAATGTGTCAGAACCCCGACCTCATGATATGCTTCAATACTGTTCAAATCAATATTTCCATCCCCTTATTTTGTTCTTCATAACAAAAGTTCTTAGATCGACGGAAAGTCGCTTGACTGTTCTTCTGTTCTTCGCTCTCACACATGAGTTATTCACCTGCTTAAATCGTAATGTTGCGCAGAGTATTTTGCAAACAGAATTCTTTGTTTTGTTATCGGTGATGTATAAGCGGCGTTCAGCTACTGATATTGACAAAATCAAAAAGATATATTGAGAAAATCATCGGATATAACTTTGTTTTATTTTCACAGAGATTTCAGTAACTTTTTTTCTTTTATTTTCACACAGATTTCAATAACTTTGTTTGTTGCATTTTCACACACAGATTTCAATAACCACCTACAACAGCTTAGCTTTCCTTGAAGCAGACAGTGACCTAACGACTAATTCATCTAGACCATGATTTCAACTAAACCAATCAGGAGTCTCGTTTCATGGAGCTTAGGCAACTGACGAGGATCGCCCTGAATACTCTTGACTGTTTGGACTGACATTTATAAAACGTTCACTTTCGTTTCTTTCGATTTTGCCCTGATTAAAAATAACCTCGTTTTGTAAACAAGAGCAAATTTTTCGAAATTGAGATATGCCACCTATTGGGTTCGTGAAACACTAATACACAAGTTACTGCAGTTTCAGAATGATTCTTCAGTGCTTTATTTATGGGGTCTGCAGTATCTACCATTTTTCTCAGTTTTGTATTTTTGCAGATATTGCAGTCTTCCATTTTATAGGGCAGAATATCTCGCATCAATGAAAATCAAATGATTTCAACATTTAGAGGGTATTCGACAATAGGATTCCCCGTTGTTTGAATCATACAAGTCTAAAAGATAAGACATTATGATCAAGGGATTTCATAAAGAAAGTACAAATTCCTCTTTCATAGCAGTCAAGAAATCTAGGTAAAACTGAAGATGACTACCGCCGCCTGGTTCCCGCCAGTCGGCGACCGGGATATTTATCGCCTTTTATTTACTTTCTTTTGTTCATGTCTATTCTTTTTTATATTGATGATATTTACTTTCTTTTGTTTATTGTTCTGACATTCATCCTAAAGGGGCTGTGTACTAAGCACGGCGCCCAATAGAGCAAGCAAACTGGCAACCGAATCAGGTGGGCGCGGTAGCAGTCTTCACTCTTAAACCGAAACCTTATATCCTGACTTCACAAAATCGGCAAAATGGGATAAGGAGAATCACCTCACTAATTTACCACTTCATCTCCCACGATCCATCTTCATCTCTGAAAGAAAGCACAAGACATCCGTCGCCGCCTTCGTCAGAACGGCATACAAAAGGTCCTCAACGGGCGAGTGACCTCGAAATATATAGCTTAAAAAAAAAAAAAGAAGAAAAGAAGTCGAGGTGACATAAGGTCGACTTTCCCGTCGAAATGCGACGAAATTTCCGCCTTGTGTTCTTCACCTTTCCTCGTATGACTTGACTCGCCGACTGGCTATCATTATTATCTTAGCCCAAAGCAGCAGATGTCCAGCGGGGACCCAGAAGCGGTGGGAAAGACGAACGCGTCTGGGCAGCAAGGATGCTGGGTATGGGTGTGGGTACGGGTATGGGTATGGTGGTGCAGCCAGACGGTGATGATGATGATGATGATGATGATGATGATGATAATCCCGGTGGCAATGATGGTCATGAAATGAGCATGCTGGGCATGGGTGTGGGTATGGGGTACAGCCAGACGATTATGATGTTAATGGCGATGTTACTCCCGGTGGCAATGATGGTCATGAAATAAGGATGCTGGGTATGGGTAAGGGGTATGGGGTACAGCCAGACAGTGATGTTTGATGATGATGATGATGATGATACTGCTGGGTATGGGTAGGGGTATGGGGTACAACCAGACAGTGATGATGTTGATGATGATGATGATGATGATGATGATACTGCTGGGTATGGGTATGGGGTACAGCCAGACAGTGATGATGTTGATGATGATGATGATGATACTGCTGGGTAAGGGTATGGGTATGGGTATGGGGTACAGCTAGACGGTGATGATGTTGATGATGATGATGATGATACTGCTGGGTATGGGTATGGGGTACAGCTAGACGGTGATGATGTTGATGATGATGATACTGCTGGGTATGGGTATGGGTATGGGGTACGGCTAGACGGTAATGATATTGATGATGATGCTGTCAGTGGCAATGATGATCATGAAATAAGGATGCTGGGTATAGGTAGGGGTATGGGTATGGTTATGGGTGTGGGGTACAGCCAGACGATGATGATGATGATGATGCTCCCGGTAGCAATGATGATCATGAAATAAGGATGCTGGGTATGGGTATGGGTATGGGGTACAGCCAGACGTTGAAGATGATAATTATGGTGATGAGGATGATGATTATGGTGATGATAATCCCGGTGGCAATATTGGTCATGAAATGGACTTAGGTAATAGGAGAGTAAGGGCTTTCATTGTTACGTCAATTATATTAATAGGATTTCATACTATTGTTTTTTTTTTTTTTTTTTTTTGCAATAGGAAAAGATAATCCGATCTCCAGTTTTATTCGTGATAACAGGGAAGGACTTTTTAGTTTTTTGGAAAAGAAAACTATTGTGCCGGCTTTGTCTGTCCGTCCGCACTTTTTCTGTCCTCCTCAGATCTTCAAAACTACTGAGGCTAGAGGGCTGCAAATTGGTATGTTGATCAACCACCCTCCAATCATCAAATATACCAAATTGCAGCCCCCTAGCCTCAGTAGTTTTTTTATTTTATTCAAGATTAAAGTTAGCCATAATCGTGCATCTGGCAACGATATAGACCAGGCCACCACCGGCCCTTGGTTAAAGTTTCATGGGCCGCGACTATACGCTGTACAGAAAACTCGATTGCGCCGAAGAAACTCCGGCGTATTTTGTACATGTTTTATTTTCCTAATATAGTTTTTCTGTTATTCGCATTCGGCTTTAACCGCATTTTATTACAAATTGCTTCCAGTGTCCGATTAATTCGGAGACCGAACTTACCTACCATCTTTCAAACCAGCAGGAACAGCAAAAAGATAATTTATAAATGTCTATAGACTAATTTTGTTCCTTTTGTCTCTATCGTCTTCCTGGAATGATTTTTGGCAGGCCTTCTAATGGTTCCTGTTTGGTAAATCAAGTTGGTGCTTTTTTTTTTTTTTTTTTTTTTTTTTTTTTTTTTGTCAGTTTAGATTTATCTAATCATCCGAGATTATTTCCGGAGGACCTTATTTTGTTTACATGAAGACGTCTTTTGTCAGTTTGTGTGTGTGTGTGTATACACACGTGTGTTTAAATAACGAGCTCCTCTGCCGTAACTTTTAAGATATCAGTGTAACCAATGTTAACAGTGTCACAACCAGTTGTGATTATTCTTTCAAGATTAAAACCGACTCAAATTTTCTGTTTCTCGGACAATATTCTATGTAATGGAAGTTTTGCATTGATTTTGCTACCGCATCCATTCACGTGAAATGAAAAATTGGAAACTCTAGCTGATAGGAAGAAAACTAACACTGGAAAGATAGAAAATGTCAAAAAAAAAGCTTCTTTAAAATAAATTTTACTGTGGTTTTTCAGGTAAAAAATATAAATAACGACAATCGTATTTAGTTTATGCCGGATTCACAACTAGAGCAGAGTGTGTTTTTTTTTTTCATCCGAAGGAAAAAAAAAAAAGAAAATGCAGTTATTTTCACTTGAAGAATTCCCATCATGTAACGGGATGTTATTGCATCTGCCGTGTGGTCTGCCTCAGCTTCCACTTCCTCTTCTTCTTCTTCTTCTTCTTCTTCTTCTTCTTCTTCTTCTTCTTCTTCTTCTTCTTTCGTACTTTGACTGAAATTTCACCTTTTTCTCATTTCGGGAATCTTTACATCCGCCTCTTTATTTTTATTTTCACGTACGCCTATCCATATCTCTTTTTATCCACGAACGCCTCTCTCTCTCTCTCTCTCTCTCTCTCTCTCTCTCTCTCTCTCTCTCTCTCTCTCTCTCTCTCTTTTATGTGAGGTTTAACAGGTCAAGAAAAATGGTGTCGTGTTGTGAGACTGGGAGGCTGTAGACAAATATGCATAAATTGAATATACATGCGCGTGTGTGTGTGTATTTATTTATGTATGTATATTTGTTTTTAATATGGTTACACACAAAATTATTAGGTCAGTGGACTTGTCCTTTTTATAAGTGTCAGGATTGTTTCATGAATATTTTTCTTAGGACTGTTTTTTATGAGCTACGGACAACGGATTTTGAGTTTTAATATATATATATATATATATATATATATATATATATATATATATATATATATATATATATATATATATATATATATATATATGTATGTATATATATACATTTATTTATTTATACAATTATGCACATATTTATATACATATATATACATTCATACATAAATATTTATTTAATATTAAAAAGTATTTGAGGTTTAATATTTGTGGGTATGAAAAGCCTGCATGCCCCTGCTAGTCACCCCAGATGTAAATGGGACCCAGTATAACCTGTGAGTCACAGAAGGGCCATTGTTTAAGCAACACACCAGAGGGCCTGCTGTGAGAACCGAAGAGTTAACATCTTTTGGTGCCACCTCTTCCGAAACGGAGAAGGACTTTGGTGAAAGCTAAAGGCGTATGTATATATATACATACATACATACATACCGTATGTATATATACTTATGTATAAATATATTATTATTATTATTATTATTATTATTATTATTATTATTATTATTATTTATTATTATTATTATTATTAGAGAAGCAAATCCACAGTTATGTTTATGTATATATATTTAAAGATAAATCAGTATACTGTTTTACCTTTAAATATATGTACATATACATAACTGTGTATTTGCTTCTCCATTTTAAGACTCATGCTACTATTATTATTATTATTATTATTATTATTATTATTATTATTATTATTATTATTATTATTATTATTCGGGAGATCAGCCATACTAATATTGTATATGTAGAAACCCTAAAATTCAAGTAAAAATAATATTAATTTTCCAGCAGTTTAACGGAACCTACCAATCACATTCTCTCCATACAAAATCCTGCTTCAGAATCATGCCATTTGAATTCACCACTTTTCAAGTGGAATCAGACTGTTCATATTTGCTACTCAGTCTTACTTCATATTTATGAATCCAATTCATAAAAAAAAAAAAAAAAAATCGCCTGTTAAATGTTTTTAGCACTCCCAAAAAAAGCTGTTTTCATAGTTAAGTTGTTGCTTGGGAACTGACGCCCATGTATGCAAGCAACTATAAGCAACTATCTAATAATCTTGCCGTCTTTGGTATTCTATAATTTAACGTTAAATAAAGACGTATATTCTTCTGAATACTGAGAGAGAGAGAGAGAGAGAGATAAGGATTCTAATGAAAACTTGTTCTGTAATTCCATGGATAATAGTTATTTAAATTATTTTATTTTACAAACAGTGCTTATTGTTATTCTAAGCTCACCTTCCCTACAGCTTAAAACCAACTGTTGCTTTGCAGTTGCTATGAAATTAGGTAAAATTAGATTAATATTCTCTAATACACGGAAAAATGAATATTCTTTAATGTAAGGAAAAGCGTGGAATGTACTATAAGTACAGAGTGACGTATTACATTACATTACATTAACTATTTTTGTAGTGAGAGATTGACGTATCATAATTTGATAATTCCAAATATAGTATCAGTTTTGAGTCATTCCCACTCACCGCATGGGCAGGAATGGAGAGGCGCCCTCAGGAAGCCCTTATCGACGGAGGAGGAGTCTTGTTTGTTTACGGAACGCAACGTCTCTCTCTCTCTCTCTCTCTCTCTCTTCTCTCTTGGTACTTTATCATAAGTAATCTGCCGTGGAAGGAAGTCGGGTAACGAAGCCGTCTGATGAATGTTTGAAGTTCAGAGCCCACTCTGTCGCGGGCTATAGCGTTCGCCATATTAAAATCACCGTCATCTCGAGTCTGTGCTTAGCTCTCCTGTAGGAGGAAGGCCCCTGGGTGTGCTTAGCTTTCCTGTAGGGGGAAGGCCCATGGGTGACCTGAGCTCTCCTGTAGGAGGAAGGCCCCTGGGTGTAGTGAGCTTTCCTGTAGGGGGAAGGCCCCTGGGTGTACTGGGCTGTCCTGTAGGGGGAAGGCCCCCGGGTGTACTTAGTTTTCCTGTAGGGAGAAAGCCCTGGGTGTGCTTAGCTTTCCTGTAGGGGGAAGGCCCCCTGGTGTACTCAGTTTTCCTGTAGGGAGAAGGCCCCTGGGTGTACTGAGCTCTCATGCAGGGGGAAGGCCCCTGGGTGTACTGAGCTCTCATGCAGGGAGAAGGCCCCTGGGTGTACTGAGCTCTCCTGTAAGAGGAAGGCCCTGGGTGTGCTCAGCTTTCCTGTGGGGGGAAGGACCCTGGGTGTACTTAGTTTTCCTGTAGGGAGAGGACCCCTGGGTGTACTTAGCTCTCCTGTAGGAGGAAGGCCCTGGGTATACGTAGTTATCTTGTAGGGGGGAAGGCCCCTGGGTGTACTTAGCTCTCCTGTAGGAGGAAGGCCCTGGGTATACGTAGTTATCTTGTAGGGGGGAAGGCCCCTGGGTGTACTGAGCTCTCCTGTAGGAGGAAGGCCCTAGGTAGGTGGTCCCCTTCTCGTTGACAGCCAGGACGTCAGGGAGACTCCTGATGATTATATCATTACAAGTTGTGCTGGTAAAACCTTTATCCCAAATAGACCGTTCCTCCTCCTCCTCCTCCTCCCTCCTCCTCCTCCTCCTCCTCCTGGTGTATCCTTCAGGGGTTTACAAGCTGGCAGACTGAGAGGGTCGCTTTTTTTTTTTTAAGCGAGGGTTCTCTTCATTTGTTTCTTTTCTCTTTCGTGGGATTAAGAGATTTTTAGAAGTTGTTTTTATTAAGCTGCTGAAGGAAGATTAGAGCCTGGAATGCCTGAGAATAAGACTTTATGTAAATTTTTTTTATCCTGAAATTATAAATAAAGATAAGGGACCTTTATCATGCTGAAAGACCATTTCCTGCAGTACTCAGTGTATCTGACATTAATTACAAGGACACGTATGAAAAAGATGCCTGAAGAACCATGAACGCTGAATACGATTAGCAAGATAAACATCCAAAAAAAAAAAAAATAGAAAGGCTACAGGTAAAAGTTAGAACAAAATAAAACGCTGAAACTTTTCTTTCGCTGGAAAGGCCAAGATTCCTCTGGGCTACTCTGTCATCACTGTAACCATCTCACAAAAAAAAGAGAAAGAAATGAGACAGCAAATATGCAAATAACATTCGACAGTCGACTTCGGCATGAAGTGAAATTTATTTACGATAGTCTGCGACGACTACAACACTGCCATGGGAACTGGTGGGACACTCGGGACGGTCCCAAGTCCGGATTAAAAACGGAGTGTCGAACTTCTTCTGCTCCGTTCCAGAGGTCTTTTATTCCTCACACCATTGAACTGTGGAACGGTCTCCTGCTACTGTGTTGTGCAATTTGAACCTCAAAAGTTCAAGCGCAAATGCAATACATTACTACCCTAAAACAATTCTCCATGTATTTTTAGTAATTTTTTTACGTTTTTATCTATTTATTTGTTAATCTATTAATTTATTTGTTTTCTTATCACTGATCTCTTCTTTCTGTTTCCAGTTACCTTATATTACTCCAGTTATCTTATATTACTTCTTTCAAATGAACACCATATTATTCTTTGGAAGCCTGAATTTCAAGTCAGTGGTCCCTGTGGGCCTGTTCCATATAAGTAGGGTTCATCTCATGAATAATAATAATAATAATAATAATAATAATAATAATAATAATAATAATAATAATAATAATAATAATAATTGTGTTGACATCTATAGCTGGCTGCAGAACTTGGAGTTTGATTCCGAGTGGTCATACATATGCAGTGTTCAAGTTGTGTAAAAGGAGAGAGAGAGAGAGAGAGAGAGAGAGAGAGAGAGTGAGTGAGTGAGTGAGAACCACCCTGACTTTATAAGGAAGTAAAACGAGAAATGTGTAACCAGGACTCATTTGAACAAAAGACTGAATTTCCCACCCCTCCACCCTACCTCTCCTCTCTCTCTCTCTCTCTCTCTCTCTCTCTCTCTCTCTCTCTCTCTCTCTCTCTCTCTTCCTCCCGGCTCGACCTTAAGCATCTCAGACCTCATCTCTCATCTGGTACCAAAGACGCTGAGTCACTTTTTTTCATTCGGCACAAAGAATGATCACATGCTGTTTACGGTTGGGCGGTTATATTGATTTTCTTCTGGCTATCAAACCCACGGGGGGTATCTCCCGAGACAAGCTCTTGAAATGCACAGAAATGCGCTCTGTGAGCGTTCTCGCGGGCTTGGAATGGTTAGCAGGAAGGGACTTGGTAATAGGGGCTGTTAATCCTTAGTTATGTGATCGAAATGTTGATAGGGCGTCAAGCATGTTTCGCGTTTGTGCGGTTTAAATATATTTTTACCCACCAGTACGATCTCGCCTGCTTTAGCGGACGTCATTCTTGAGTATTCTTTATTTTCCTTGTGTCTGCCTCTTCTTGGTTTTAAACCTCCGGTTCTGTCGAGCATATTAGTTACTGCTGAAGTTCAGCTAGATTTCTATAAACACTAACAATAAAGTAGATAAATTAGAGCCATCACTTTTCAGGATATAATTTCCACTCGTTTAATCTGGAAAAAAGTAATCTCAGATAGGCCAAAACGAACTTTAGATTTTTACAGTCACTTTGGACTGAGGGTTGAAAAGGTTGAATGCGCCGATCTCCATTCCCTTGTCTGTCAAGTACCGGATTTTCGATTTGTAAAGGTGTAGGGGCCGAGATGGACATGGCTGCCCCCCCCAACCCCCAAAAAAAAAAAAAAACTCGATCGCTTGCGAAATGTATGTTCGTATGGACTCCAACACCTTGGTTGATTAGATACCTAAATGACTAGGGAAATACAAGAGAATGAAGGAAATTCCAAATTCTGTAAAAAAGAAGTTGACCTTTCAAATTGTGAAGTGTCAGATATAAAGTTCCAGGCACCATGCACAAAATAAGGACTTTATTCCATAAAGCCAGCGCACTATATTAGAAGGAGAATAGCCGGGGTAATTATTATTATTATTATTATTATTATTATTATTATTATTATTATTATTATAAGGGTAATACAGAAAGGAGGAAACCAGTTAATAGAAAAATAGATAAATTAACAAATCAATAAATAAACAGATAAAAACGTAAGTAAAATATAAGCAGTAACATAACGTAAAGGGAAATACAGAAAGGGGGAGATCAAGTATAAGAAATACAGGTAAATTAACAAAGTAAGAAATAAATAGATAAAAACGTAAGTAAAGAATTAAAACCCTCCCGCTTTGGCGGAATTGTTCCAGAGTCTGTGACTCGAAACCATTTCTTTATATGAACCTGTTTGGCTCGAGGAAGGAACTTCTCCGCCTCTGATGATAACATCTCTCGCCGCTCTTCCAGTCCATTAATCCTTCTTTCCCTCGCTAATGTCTTTTTTTTTTTAACTTTCTTTCCTTAGCTATCTTTTTTTTTGCCTTTCCTTCGCTAATATCTTTCTTTTTTTTTTTGCTTTCTTTCCTTCTAATATATATATATATATATATATATATATATATATATATATATATATATATATATATATATATATATATATATATATATATATATATATATATATATATATATAATTTTTTTTTTTTTTTTTTTTTGCCATCTTTTCCATCGCTAATATCTTTTTTTCTTTCCTTCGCTAATATTTTTTTTCCTTCTTTCCTTCGCTAATATCTTTTTATTTTTTTTATTGAACCGTCATTAGTTTCTGCCCACGGCGCGCATGCTAATTTGTGAGTGTTGGGAATGGCGCTGGGTGGGAGAGTATTCGTGACTTCTTTCAGACCGTTCCTGAGGTTTTAAACGTCATCGGATGTCATGAAGGTTTAAATTCTTCGTGCCGACCTTGTCGTGGTCAGTAACCTGACCTCGCTCTGATACTCCGGCTGCGAGTTCGAGTCCATCTACGGACGTCAGAATGTCTTCATATTCTTCCATTTGGATCTTAGGCTTTGTGATGGCAAGCGTATCTAAAAAGTGTGAAGAGATCGAGAAGCTAAAAGGGCATTGCGATTATTACAGTTTTTATATATATTTATTATATATATATATATATATATATATATATATATATATATATATATATATATATATATATATATATATAGATATATATATATGTATATATATACATATATATAGATATATATATATATATATATATACTATATATATATAAATGTATTTATATATAATTATCGAAAATAATTCAAGCACTACCTCTAGGGTAAACCCTGAATTCATTAAATAAAGCTCACGATAAATAAAAATAACTCTCGTTGATCAGGTCATTGACCCTGCCAATCCATTATCGCGCGGCACCAACATGACCCAGCGGCTGGAAAACAACATATGTTGATCAGGCATGTGAACTCTGACCTCGAAGCTCGACCTTTGTGCTCACAGGCGGCGGCAGGGGGAGGACCACTATGCTCTCAGGATAATCAAAAGCACCTTGACTGTACCAGATGAGGAAATGGCGAGCCAGAGACTGCGCGTGCGCGGTGGAATTCAGTTAAACAGCGCATGCGCAGTGGAGTTGAGTTAAGCAAGTCATACGCAGATACAGGTTGCTTGTGCCCCAGGAGCAAGAGCCCGTGCCAATACAAGGCTGGCTAAATCTACAGCAACAAGAAAGTAATAGAGTAAAAAAAATTATGGCCTTTGATAACCGTCGTTATGGCAGTACAGCTTCTCAGTCTTAATTGCATTATAATGCTTTCACACGGAGCATCAGTGTATACGCACTCATACTCCAAAACTCTATCGAAAAAACTAAGATAATCAACATAATATTATATATGTGCGTAGGTTTCTTATTTACATTTTGTGAATGATGAATTAGCTGAATTCAGCACATTTCTATACGCATGTGATGAGTAGACGAGGTTGAGGAAACTCTGCTTATTATACGTAGTTTGTCATTCTTGAAACAGGCAAGAGGATAAACATCATAGGAACTGTTGTTTTGTTTTCTTGTAGAGCGACTCAAAATGGGAATATTTCAATACACACACACAGACATACACACTTATACAATGCACCTAATTCACTGCATATATATATATATATATATATATATATATATATATATATATATATATATATATATATATATATATATATATATATATATATATATATATATATATATATATATATATATATATATATATATATATATATATATATATATATATATATATATATATATATATATACATATATATATATATATATATATATATATATATATATATATATATATATATATATATGTGTGTGTGTGTGTGTGTGTGTGTGTGTGTGTGTGTGTGTACATATGTATATATATGTGTGTGTGTGAGAGAGAGAGAGAGAGAGAGAGAGAGAGAGAGAGAGAGAGAAAAAAAACAAACGCCAACCCTGAACCCATTTCGATTGAGGATGCATTACTTTACCTCGTTGTGCCTTTGTTAGGTCCAGGATGTTTCCCAACAGTGCGTCCGATTTCACAAAAAAAAAAAAAATTGATTTCCGTTTCCCGCAAGAGCTTACTAGACGCGAGCGAGAGAAACAACGAAAGCAAGCAAGAAAAAAAGCAACAGAATGCGCAACAACGTTCTTGTCGTAGAGTGTTGAACTATCTCAGAGGTCGATGTTCGTATGAGGTATATTAGTGCTAACTGTCAGCACTCTACTTGGCGTGAATTTCTCCCGGTACCTTATGACTATTCGTGTTTAGCTCGCCATTTTTAATTATTATTGGCTGCGTTAATTATTTTTTTTTTACTTTATTTTACTCCATTTGGTTCTTAATTTCTTCATTATTCGAAGCCTAAAAAAACGAGTTATTACATATTTTTGCTTCACCTTAAGATTATTTATATTTTCCTTATTTTAACTCAATTTATTTTCAATTTCTTCCTTGTTCAGAGCCTAAGAAATGTTGAGTTATTCAATACTTTTATTTTTCCTTATTTTAACTCTATTTATTTTAAATTTATTCCTTATTCAAAGCCTAAAAAAAACTAGTTATTACATATTTCTGCTTCATCTTAAGTTTATTCATTTTTACCCTTATTTTAACTCCATTTATTTTCAATTTCCTTCTCATTCAAAGCATAAAAATGTTGAGTTATTTCATATATCTGTTTCATCTTAAGTTCCTTTGCCTATTTTTATATATCTCCAATTGCTCGTTATTTACTAATTATTCTCTTTTCTTGTTAAGTTACGTTAAAACATTTTTTTTTTACTTTATTTTACTTCATTCGTTCTCAATTTCTTTCTCATTCAGAGCCTAAGAAATGTTATCACACACTTTTGTTTCACCTTAAGTTTATTCATTTTTATCCTTATTTTACTCCATTTATTTACAATTTCTTCCTCATTCAAAGCGTTAAAATGTTGGGTTATTACGTATTTTAGTTTCACCCTAAGTTCACTTACCGATTTTACATAATTATCTTAATTCTCTCTCATCCATATTTTACTTTTTTTTTTCTTATACCTTTTTTTAATATCTTAATCGTTTACCTACCCACGTATCCCTATTTCCTATTTAATTTTTAATTCGAACCAATGATATCAACCTCACGCGCGGTGCACTGTAGCCATTACTTAAGGTTCTTTGCAGCGTCCCTTCGGCCCCTAGCTATAAACCCTTTCATCCCCTTTACTGTAACTCCTTTCATATTCTTTCTTCCATCTTATTCTCCACCACCTTTAACAACTGTTTCACAGTGCAAGTGCGAGGTTTTCATCCCGTTGCACCTTCGTAAACTCCCAATTTCCCTTTCAGCGCTGAATGACCTTATAGGTCCCAGCGCTTGGCCTGCAATTCAGTTCAGTAGTATCAAAAGCTCAGGCACACCTGTTGCAAATACTCTACTGTGGGGGGGGCTTGCGACGCCAGTTTTAGTAGCCGGAATGAATCAATCAATCCGCTGGGGTTTTGTCACATAAATCAACAATGAATCCCACTTCCTGGATTGGTGATCGAAGCAGCGTTATCTGATGGTGGTTTGTTGTTCTGAACCTGTTTTAGTTCCTCATTGGTCAGGTCGGTATCGTTCTCGGATAGCAGTCTGCTAGGCCCGAGTTCGATTCTCCGGCCGGCCAATGAAGAATTAGAGGAATGTATTTCTGGTGATAGAAATTCATTTCTCGTTATAATGTGGTTCGGATTCCACAATAAGCTGTAGGTCCCGTTGCTAGGTAACCAATTGGTTCTTAGCCACGTAAAGTAAGTCTAATCCTTCGGGCCAGCCCTAGGAGAGCTGTTAACCAGCTCAGTGGTCTGGTTAAACTAAGGCATACTTAACTTCTTGAACCTGTATTTATATTCTTCAGGCCATGAGAAATATGAACTCTGCTGACTGTATCGTATAACTGTTGCAAAATATATATAATCCTCTTTCCTTCCTTCCTTGGAAACGATAAATTTCGCAGCATGGACGTGAGAACTGATTTCTTTGATTGGCTGATTTTATTATACTATAAATGTACATAGGGCAGAAATATTGGTAGGTTTCCAGTAAATGAAACCAGTTTTCACATCCGTGTTTTCAAGGGCGTTGTGTGCATGTGCCCGTGAATACACTGATGATGAAATAGATATTGTTGCCAACTCTCTCTCTTTAGGAAGATTTAACACTGTGCCTCCCCTCCCCCCCACCCACCCACTTTCTCTCTCTCTCTCTCTCTCTCTCTCTCTCTCTCTCTCTCTCTCTAGGAAGGGTTATACACTGTGTCAAAGGTAAAAAGGCTTTTATAATAACCGCGCAGTATTTATTTCAAAGAAACCTGGATAGGGAGTTTAAAAGAATAAGTTCTTTAAAACTATTATGTTTAACATATA
>NC_089755.1:53504297-53586797 GCF_040412425.1 Macrobrachium rosenbergii | reverse complement strand
GTGGTGGCTGGTGGCTGGTGGCAGCAGCCAGCAGCCAGCCTGAACTGAATCAGGTGAATATGTGAATAACCGGAGACCATCAACATTCTGTACACTTGCGGACCCAACCAAACATCCATTATTGCTGGTGCCACTGCCGCCGCTGCTGCCGTTGATCTTTTTCGCGGGGTCTCGTGACGTCACCGCCACCAAGTCGTGACGTCATCACCTGCTGCTATGATGGTGATGGTGACCCTGTTGATGGTGGCAACGCCCTCCAGCTCAGCTCAGCTCAGCTCAGCTCAGCTCAGCTGGTTGGTTGGCAGGATTGTTGTTGCTGAGAACGCAGGCTGTCGCCGTAGAGTTTTGTTATCTCTCTCTCTCTCTCTCTCTCTCTCTCTCTCTCTCTCTCTCTCTCTCTCTCTCTCTCTACTTTTTTTTTGCTTTATCAAGATAATGTGATATTGTTATATATATATATATATATATATATATATATATATATATATATATATATATATATATATATATATATATATATATATATACTGTATATACTGTATATATAGATAGATAGATTTACAGATATATACATATACATATATATACACATATAATATATATATGTATATATAACATACATAACATATATTATATATATAGATAAATAGATATGCTGTCATTATATAACTTCAAATTCATGATGACTAATTTATGAAATTAATTAATCTCATATTTCCTTTAAAATAATCCTTCCCAGTAACTCTCAACTTAAGATAAATCGCCTCTCAATCCATCTTATCTCGTTCCCACCTAAAAAAAAAAAAAAAATATAAATAACAGAAATGTCTCCAGACCACAGTTCTAATGCTAGGTAGAAAGTGCAGTCATGTATAAAGTTTTCATTTGAGACAGTGACTTATTTGCAGAGCCGAAGTCGACAACTTTCTTTTTTTTTTTTTTTTTAATCTGGCGCTGCTTCAGAAAATACGAAAACTACAAGAACTACGAAAATTACAAAAATAACAAAAGCTACGCAAACTACAAGAACTGCGAAAATTACAAAAAATACGAAAATTACGAACTACAAAAATAACAAAAATTACGAAAACTACAAAAACTACGAAAGCTACAGTAAACTACGAAAACTACAAAATACAAAAACTACGGAGACTAAGAAAACTGAAAAACTGCGAAAACTACAAAAAACGAAAGACTAAAAAAAAACTCCAATATACTAAAACTACGAGAACAACAAAAACTACGAAATCTACAAAAACTACGAAAATTACAACTACAAAAACTACGAAAACTGCAAAAACTACAAAAGTATGAAAAAAAACTACAAAAACAACAATATATAAAAACCAAAAAAACTACAAAGATTACAGCCAATAACAAAGTAGGCTAATTATAAATAAAAATATACGCACTCCCATTGCTAAAGGCAACAGGAATAGAACGCAATGACTATATAATCCGACTGACATAAAAATTACAGTTATTTTTATGCAGAGATTCTATTTAGAGGCATACGAGGGAACAGCCCCCTGGGGGACGAGGGAGAGAGAGGGTATTTAGCCACGGGGGGTGGAGGAGGAGGAGGAGTGGTCCGGGGCGACTGCATAGTCACAGGTAATTGGCCCCGTCGACATTTGATCTGCAGGTAAAAACACACCTGGCGATATTGTCCCTAATTCCCGTTTTCTAAAAGATAAAAAAAAAATCATTCCCGTTTTCTTCGCGAAACTTCCGGTATACACCTCTTAAGTCACTGATCTCCGCTTGGCCTTACGACGACGACTGCTGTTGCTCTTGCTGCTGCTGCTGCCTGCTGTTTCGCAGCAGCTCTTGAGCGAGTCAGAGTCCGAGTCGTCATCCGCCAACCCCGTTATATTAGAAAGTACGTCTCCGTTCGTTGTCCAGTCGTCGGAGACACTCGAAAAATGGCCTCGTGTTCGGAACCCACATTTCGGAGGCTTCGCACGAATCGTATGTCATAAATTGAAGTTAGTTTTTGACTCCGTCGTGGAAATTAGCCGACGACGGTTAGGTTTCGCGCGGCTTCCGAGTTATACCGTTAACCACGTGTTTTGACTCGGAGCTACAGTAAAATATGACTGGCTTTTGGTGTGTGCAATAGAACGACGAATCTGCGTTCCTGACCTACAGGTATACGGAGATTGCAAAACAGTTCCTCTGGCTCGTGCTGCTATTATTTCTTCAAAGAGTTTTGCATAAATATACGTAGATACTCCCTGCATCCATGCATACATGACACATGCATCCTGAGGAAAACAATGCATTACTATCAAGAAATGTAATGCACTCAAAAACTCGTGGGAGTGCAATGCGAACAGGGTCTGAGGTCATTGACATTTTTTTGGGCGAGGTCAAAGCACGCGCTCTCACAAAAGTCTAGGGGTTTCCACCGCCATCTTTCAGCAGAGTGCAGTCACCTTTGTGGTCAAAAGAAAATATCGGGATTTTTCTTTCACTTTTTTTTGGGGGGAGGGGGGTGGGGGGGGCGTTTGATGGCATTGCTCTCTTCTGCTGCATTGCTCTGTTGCCTGACTTCTTAGCTATGTGAGCTATGCTTACGCATGGATGTGTGTGTATATATATATATATATATATATATATATATATATATATATATATATATATATATATATATATATATATATATATATATATATATATATATAAAATATATATATATATCGAAGATATTTCTAACTCTTGCATCATCTCTTCTCCTGAATCAACTTTTATATATAAGGAAAGAATGTATTTTTAATCACATATCCGCGAGTAACACATAATTTTCCTATTCATGAATTCGATATTTTCCCGAATGACTTGTTTCTCAAGAGACGTGGCGCTAACTTAAGTTGCAAATTTTAGTTCTGTTATCAATGGTTAGTTTCGGATTCGAGGGAGGAACTAGCCGTTTCTGGAAACTTGCTGGTTTATGAATTACTAATTAGAAAATATGATTTTATCAGCCAAGGGATTAGCTCCTTCTGGTATATGAATTATTATAAAGTAAATATGATTGTATTAGCCTTGATGAGGAAATCTTATTGATTTTTTCATTCTAAGTTATCAAATTTGTATAATTTTTCACTTCCTCTTAGGGTATTGGAATTATTAATAAGAAAATATGATTCCATTAGTCATGCGGGGGGCTTTTTCACTTCCCGTTAGGGGTTAGTTCCTTCTGGTATATGAATTATTAATAAGAAAATATGATTTTATTAGCCATGTGGGGGAAACCTTATTTATTTTTGTCATTCTGAATTCTCATTTTTATGATTTTTCACTTACTATTGATGGTAATCCACGCTGGTACACCCTCTCCTTAGTTTTGTATGCTCAGTTACTGTACTTAGTGTACATCTGCTAAAAAAAAATTTTAAAGATTTTACCGGGTTTCTCTGAGTCCTGAGGGGAGAACGACCTCCCCTAATTTCCTCCTAAGCAGAGCGTTTGGCATTTGGGGCAGCATGCCCTGTCGGTGCCCTTAAGTGAAACACTCGTGTTGCATGACTTCTGTCTTTGAGCTCTTGAGGCTTACCAATAACAACCCCCGCGTTCCGAAAATAGACATCTGTCAGTGTCAGTAACGAGTGCAGTGTCTCCCACCTTTGAAAACTCCACTCCTTTATGCCATCGGAATAAGGGAGTTATTCAGAAGACCATTCCGTTATTCAGAAAACTATTCCGTTGTTTAGAAAACTATTCCTTTACTCAGATAACTATTCCGTTATTCAGAAAACCATTCCGTTATTCAGAAAACCATTCCGTTACTCAGAAAACCATTCCGTTATTCAGAAAACCATTCCTTTACTCAGAAAACTATTCCATTATTCAGAAAACTATTCCGTTATTAGAAAGCTATTCCGTTATTTAGAAAACCATTCCGTTATTCAGAGAAAAATTCCGTTATTCAGAAAACCGTTCCGTTATTTAAAAACTATTCCTTTACTCAGAAAACTATTCTGTTGTTCAGAAAACCATTCCGTTATTCAGAAAACTATTCCGTTATTCAAAAAACCATTCCCTTATTCAGAAAACCATTCCGTTATTTAGAAAACCACTCCGTTATTTTGAAAACTATTCCATTATTCAGAAACCCATTCCGTTATTCAGAAAACAATTCCGTTATTCAGAAAGTATTCGCAATGGACTTATTGCTGGGAACTTGTAACGTTCTTGTATTTCTATCCAAAAATAACAAATTCTCGATGATGAAGTATAAAAGTTCTTCCATTAAACCTCGTGGAAAGCTAGAATTTGTTCTCAGGGACTCATTCTGCATCTTTGATGTCTCGTTAACATGCATTAACGCTTGCAATAGAACGCCTAGGTTTGTTGCAAGCTGCAGCAATGCTTGTTTTCATTTACTTCGACCCCCCTTTTTTTTTATCTGGCTTTGGGACCGGCTTATAGGCTGCGTAGCTGTCATGACAAAGTTTGTTCAAATTAAGTTTTTTTTTTACCGGCCTTATATTTTTTTTTTTACCAAAGTTTTTTCCAGACATATTTTTTACCAGCCTTATATTTTTACCAGCCTTTTTTACTTATATTTTTTTTCAAGCCTTATATTTTTTTACCAGCCTTATAGTTTTATTTTTTACCAGCCTTATATTTTTTTTTCCTTATAGTTTTTTTTACCAGCCTTATATTTTTTTTTACCAGCCTTATTTTTTTTACCAGCCTTATATTTTTTTTTACCAGCCTTATAGTTTTTTTTCCAGACATATTTTTTTACCAGCCTTATATTTTTTACCAGCCTTTTCACCAGCCTTATATTTTTTTCAAGCCTTATATTTTTTTTACCAGCCTTATAGTTTTATTACCAGCCTTAAATTTTTTTACCAGCCTTATATTTTTTTTTACCAGCCTTATAGTTTTTTTTACCAGCCTTATATTTTTTTTTACCAGCCTTATATTTTTTTTTTTTTTATTTTTTTTTTACCAGCCTTATAGTTTTTTTTCCAACATATTTTTTTTTTATATTTTTACCAGCCCAGCCTTATATTTTTTCAAGCCTTATATTTTTTTACCAGCCTTATAGTCATAAATAGCCTTATATTTTTTTTTGCATATATTTTTTAAGCCTTATATTTTTTTTTAATTTTTACCAGCCTTATATTTTTTTACCAACATATTTTTATACCAGCCATATATTTTTTTCAAGTCATATATTCTTTGCAAGCCTTGTATTTTTTTCAAGTCATTTTTTTTACCAGCCTTATAGTTTATAGAATATGTTAATGTAACGCTATAATAACTGCCTGTGTTTTTATCGTAAGATGTTGATTCTGAGTGTGAAAGCTGTGAACTCATTTCTTGTATTGCAAATCATTTTTGTGAATGGCCCTTTTGAGATCTTATTTTTTTTCTTTTTTTAAGTTTACGCCTTAAAGGATGATTTCCGGTTCTCAGAATACTTTCAGAATATTTGTCTAGATTTTGACTCACCGCAGTCAGTTAGTTACCAGGTACATGATCCGTTTTTTTGGTTAACAGATGTAATACAGTGAGATATAGATTAGTGGAGTTTGCAGAGAGCATTTCTGCTCACTCGGGAATCGAACTTGGGACATTGCGCTAGGGAGGGTAACGTCCTATCCACTGAACCACAAGTACCTGTAAAAAAATTATACATACATATATGTGTATATATATACATATATATATTATACATTTGTTCCTAAGATCAAAAAATAATTCTAACCGAAATAACTATCATTCTTTCTTAACCAATATAACCACAACGAATTCAAACATTTCTTCAGAATGCTATGAAATCGAAACGATAATAAATACACGTCCTCAGTAAAAAGCAACTTGCCAAAAAACATTAAAAAGAGGACAGTGAAAAAAAAAATATTAAAAGAATGACGTAGCGTTGTATAGCAGTCAAGGTCTTCCCTCCGTAGGACCTCGGTAGCAGGGACGTAGACACGGCAGGAGTTGCGGAGAGAGGGGGGAGGGGAGGGTAGTGGTTAGGACGTGGGAGGAGGAGGAGGAGGTAAGCAGGTAAGCAGAGGGGGGAGGAGAGGAGAGGCCGGGTGTTTGTTGAACATATGACCTGAAGTTCAACAGCCGGCCAGTGCCTACTGCGGCCGGGTTTCTTTCTTTCTGCCAATGGCACGGAAGTAGAAGAGAGCCGTCTTTGCTGGGGCGGTCCCACGATGGCCTGTGTGTGTGTGTGTGTGTGTGTGTGTGTGTAAGTGCACGTCTGATTACCTGTGAGCGGGTGCCTGTCTGTGTGTTTTTAAGTTTGTGTGAGTTTGCGTTTTATTTTTGTCTGTGGATGTGTGTGTGTGTGTGTGTGATATTTTGTAAGTGTTTTCCTGAATACTTGTGTGATTGTGTATGTGCGTATGTGAGTATGTATGTATGTATGTGTGATAATTTGTGGCCCCTTGTGTTCCTGAATACTTGTGTGATTATGTATGTATGTTTGTACATATGTATGTATGTATATATGTATTTAAATGTTGTAAGCATATTTGTGATTGTGAGTGGGTGTGTTCCTGAATATTTATGTCTATATATGTATTTATGTATGTATGCATTTATGTGAATATATAAGTGATTGTCTGATTACGTGCTTGTACGTGCGTATATGCACATCACAGTGAGTGATTGCTTTCCATTGCTTGAGTTCTGTCATCACGAAAAGATTATGGCAGCGGAGGAACTCATCAAGCACAGAGATATGATTTAATAACTCATTTACCTAAGGCAGGTAATAGGAGTCTTTGGAGATGTAGTTTCCGCTTTTTATTTTATTTTAGAAGGTACCTCGTGTCCTCAGGAAGTCAGGATGCCTGAGTAATTCAGTCAGTGATAAAAATAAAACTGGGAAATTTATCCAGACTTGTGATTTTATGTAGTTTCGACTTTTGGTAAAAACCTGTCACAACTGTTCATGTCTGATGTAAATCTTTTTTGTTTGGTACGTTTCAGTTCATATTTGATTTTAACTTTTTTTCAAACCTGTCAAAACTACTAATAAAGAATTTCAGCTTGTTAAATCTGTTAGAATAAGTAATATTTAGTTTCAACTTTTTATATAAATTCGTTAAAATTTAACAAAAGTTTAAGATTTTTTGGCAAATTGTGAAAATTGGTAAATTTTGGTTTCAATTTTTTTGCTAATCACGTTAAAATTGCGGTTATTTAGTTTTCTAGCTTGTTGATAAATCTGTCTTATTCCGTAATATCTGCCGAAAGATTTTTTTTGAAAATACGTAAAAACTATTACAATTTGTCTCATCGTTTTGGCAAATACGTTAAAATTCGTATAACATGTAGTTTCAACTTCACCGTCCGTGAGTAAGGTTTTTTTTTATGTTACTGTCGGAATCCTCACGCAGTTATATATATATAAGATCTTTGCTAAACAGACTGAAATCAGTAACACACTCTTAGTCCAATCGTCTGTTTGTGAGGCTTCCATTTAGGCCTACTCTGATTATATCCCAATTTTTTACAACTTTTGCTATTGCAGATAATTTTATTTTTGTTCCTGTAATCCAGCTATTAGGAGATGTGATAAGAAGACGTCAGAGAGAGAGAGAGAGAGAGAGAGAGAGAGAGAGAGAGAGAGAGAGAGAGAGAGAGAGAAAGCAAGCAGCCATAAATTCGCCCCCAACACGTCTTCAGCACTTCTTTCCGGTTCAGGAATCCGTCAAAAATTTTTACCTTCGATCTGCAGCGTGAAATTGAGGCCGAAGTGCAAATCGCCTGTCTCTCTCCTCCTCCTCCTCCTCCTCCTTCTTCTTCCCAGGGAATCCTGGGCAAGAATCCTTCCCTAGGAGAGAACTTGTAAGGCCACGGCTGGGTGGCTCTTTCCCCTCCTCTCTCTCCCTCTCTCCCACGCCCTGCCAAGGAAGGCAATCGACCCGAGGCATTACGCATGCGCACACTTGAACCGCTGGGGTCAAGCGCTTACGAGAAGGGTTTTCCGAGTGGCTCCGATCAATTCTGGATTAGTGGACAAAGATCGGAAAAGCCTTCATGACAGCTCTCTGCTCTGAGATAGAAGATCACGTATCTCATTGTACCTAGATTCTCCCGGCCTCATTGTATTCGTTGTCCCCATCATCCCCTTTAGCTGTCGTCATTATGAACGGTCATTATACGATGATGATATTGGCCTTTTTGGCTGGGGGTGTGTGAGTGAAAGCCCAGCCAGCCGCAAATCAAAGACCTCTGCTTTCTAATATGAATTATAGAAATGCTGTGGTGGGTAAGATCACGGCGAACTCCAGAAAATTAAAGAAAACGGGAGGTGGTTGTGCCAACTGTATCTGGACAGAAATCTCGTCGTTTTTTCCTGTTGTTTTTTAGGGGGCGGGGGAGTTTTTCTTTTTGGCATAGGCGTTTTTTTAAGGGGGCTTTTTTGTATGGGGCAGGGAAGTTTTTTTGTAGGGACGGGGGAGTTCTTTTTGAAGGGGCGAAGTTTATTTAGGGGCGGGATTTTTTTTTTTGGGGGGGGGGGAGGGAAGGGGCGACTTTAAGGATTCGCAGGATATGTTGGGCCCGATTATAGCTACCTCGGGGTCCATCTGTGTCCCTTGGAAGGACGAAAATGACATTGAAAGCGCCTTTCGTAAGGGGTATATATATGTATATAT
This sequence comes from Macrobrachium rosenbergii, assembly GCF_040412425.1. NCBI lineage: Eukaryota > Metazoa > Arthropoda > Malacostraca > Decapoda > Palaemonidae > Macrobrachium > Macrobrachium rosenbergii. The sequence goes on along the minus strand of NC_089755.1, from coordinate 53,578,158 downwards.
ATATATATATATATATATATATATATATATATATATATATATATATATATATATATATATATATATATATATATATATATATATATATATATATATATATATATATATATATATATATATATATATATATATATATATATATATATATATATATCCTGTGCCTTATCTTCCATAAATCTCCACTTATCTCTACTCTCCCTTCTTGTAGTTCTCATCCAAGTAAGTCTGGGCCCTCCAACTCTTCTGGAGCCCGCAGGAGCCCAGATGATTCTATCACACACTGTGCTCCCAGGGGATTGTTCGGCAGACATGTCCAAGCCATCTCCATCTACTTTTCTTCCTTTCATTATTATCTAATCAAGTAAGGAACTTCAGTCATTTCACGTATAGGGTCATTTTGAACTCTATCCTACCATCTGACCTTTAATTCTCGTATTAAAACCTTTTTTGACATAGATCCGTTGTCATACCATGATTTATCTCAGTTTAGCAATATAGTCGTACTAGACTTGAGTGTAATATTTCTCTACCAGTTTTTTTACCTGCTTTTTTTTTTTAAGGTCTTTAGTCCATCGAGAAAACCTGTGCCGGATGTCAATGTTTCCAGTCAGTGATCTGAAAGATTGAACTGCACTCACACACACATTTATATATATATATATATATATATATATATATATATATATATATATATATATATATATATATATATATATATATATATATATTTTATTATATATATTATATATATATATATATATATATATATATATATATATATATATATAAATATATATATGATTTTATATATATATATATATATATATATATATATATATATATATATATATATATATATATATATATATATATATATATATATATATATATATATATACACACACACATGTAAGTGTACAGCAGAACATATTTCTTATGGTGACATTTAGCCGAAGGCCGGATATGATTAATAACAAGTTGAAGTGGGTTCCACGAATAACAACTTCTCCAGTCGATTGATTCATTGTATATCTTTGTTTCTCAAACCAAATTTCATTTATAAGCAATATAAAATTAACAGGGAAAAGGAAATTTTAGTGAGTTTAACGGAATTCGAGAACTAAAGCAATTGTCATTCTAAAAAATGAAAGATAATCAGCCATAACTTTGAAGAGAAAAGTTTAGTAGCGAATGAAAGTCACAACAAAATCGAAGAACCAAAAAAATTCCAACTAATGAAAGGGAAAAGACAAACGCCACTCAGGTCATTGACCTCAGTCTCCGATAAACACTACGGGTTGACCTCGCATGATTTGGCTGAAATTTAAAGTTTTGTTCTTTCGTGAATGGCGACTGTCTCACCTCGTAAGAGAGTTAAGAACTATGTATACATGCACGGTTGAAATTTAAAGTTTTATTCTTTCGTGAATGAAAGCTATCTCACCTCGTGAGATAGTTAGCAACTACTGTATGTATAAATATGTATTGGTTGGAATTTAAGTTTTATTCTTTCGTGAATGACAACTGTCTCACCTCGTAAGATAGTCGACAACTATGTATACATGTATTAGTTGAAATTTAGTTTTATTCTTTCGTGAATGAAAACTATCTCACCTCGTAAGATAGTCGACTTCTATGGATACTTGTATTCGTCGATACTTGATAGAACTAATCCGGTTGGTAGCGCTCTTGCCTCTCGATTGAAAGACCTGGGTTCGATCCCGAGTTAAGTCAGAAATTTATTCAATGGTACTTCGATCCTGAGTTAAGTCAGGAATTTATTCATTGGTACTTATGGATGAATCAGAACCTTCTAACCATCAGTAACGCTGTTTTTATAACAATATATCCTCTGAATTTTCAAACAGTGCTAAGAACTTTCTTCTTTTGGTAAAAAAAAATAAAAACACGAAAAATGTCCCATTTACAGATAGCATTTATAAAAAGTTCTAAACGTGGAAGATATCATTTCAGAATAATGGATAGCGAAAACAATGAATGGCTCAGACTGTGAACGATTTTGAATGATCTAATTAGTTTTACCAACAGACAAATGCAGGTTTGATCAATTATTTATTTGCATTAGCTTTAAGTTTAACTTAGGCCCCAAATTTTCGTATTATTCCTCTCCGCAAGGATAGTATGACATTTTTTGACTTCATGAGAAACTGACATAAAGTCATTTAGGATTCCTTAAGAGATAATGTGTTGGCCAAGACACTGACCACTCGTCCAGATACTTACTGTCCCTAGAGAATATAGGATCCCTAAAGGATTTTCCGGATGTAGGAACCACCCCCCCCCCCCCTCCTGGGAATGGTCACAATCCTTCGCCAACACATTTACTGAGCTTCCTGACATATTCTAGCATCGTATTCTTATGTTGAAATATATAAATGATCTTCGCCAGCTGAACTTTAGAAGTTTAAAAAGTTCAAACTCGGTGCAAATCCTTTTTTTGGTTAAGTAGGACCTCAGGAGTATCAGTGCATAGTTTGCATTATCTTGATTTTAAAAAAATTTTTATATATAATCTTATTTCTTTATCTTTGTCGTTTTGCTTTTCCAACTGTGGTTACAGCTATTTTAATAATAATAATAATAATAATAATAATAATAATAATAATAATAATAATAATAATAATAATAGTGAAACTTCTACTGGTATCATATTACGGAGCTTTTCCAAAAGATAACTCCCCAGCAAATATCAACAAAATTCAATCACCTAAGACCCGGCTACTTATACGACTACTACTAAAGCTACTACTACTACTACTACTACTAATAATAATAATAATAAAACTACTTCTACAACAACAACTACTTCTACTACGAACACTATGATAAGAAAGTAACTGTCGACAACAGGGAGCCAGACAGTTGACAAAAGTACTGGCTGAAGGTTAAGCAAATAGAAAACGCGGCAGGAGCGACAATCAGGATTTAACGGAAGGCGCTCCTCCTCCTCTCCTCTCCTCTCCTCACCTCTCTCTCATGACAGGAAAGCTAAGCAAAAGACCAGGCAGGTTTGCTGTGCTAATGACAGGTGGGAACGGAGCACTTGCTTCTGGAGAGAGACAGAGAGAGAGACAGACAGAGAGAGAGAGAGAGAGAGAGAGGAGAGGAGAGGGGGGGACGAGGAAGAACTGTGAAGCAATGAAAAAGTGAAGATAAGAGAAGAGAGAGAGAGAGAGAGAGAGAACTCTGAAGCAATGAAGAAGAGAAGAGAAATGATGAGAGAGAGAGAGAGAGAGAGAGAGAGAGAGAAAGAGAGGGGGACTCAATGAAGCAATGAAGAGCGAAGATAAGAGAAGAGAGAGAGAGAGAGAGAGAGAGAGAGAGAGAGAGAGAGAGAGAGAACTCTGAAGCAATGAAGAATTCAAGAGAAATGAAGAGAGAGAGAGAGAGAGAACTCTGAAGCAATGAAGAATTCAAGAGAAATGAAGAGAGAGAGAGAGAGAGAGAACTCTGAAGCAATGAAGAATTCAAGAGAAATGAAGAGAGAGAGAGAGAGAACTCTGAAGCAATGAAGAATTCAAGAGAAATGAAGAGAGAGAGAGAGAACAGGTCAAGAATTCTGAAGCAATGAAGAAGTCAAGAGAAGAGAAGAAAAATGGAGAGAGAGAAAGAGAGAGAGAGAGAGGTCAAGAATTCTGAAGAAAGGTGAGGTATTTGTTCAACGGTTTAGACGAGCAACGAAGAAAACTTGTAGCTACAAGTGTCTAGGGGGACTAGAGATGAATAAATAGAAGAAGAAGGAATTATAGTAATTACTCCCATCACGAATGGGGAAGCAATTGAGTCCGTCAGTTATAATTCCCCATCGGTATTATTAACTAGGTAGAGCGAATTGGATGTTAAATGACATTTGCAGCTAAAGGTTTGTGCATATAAAATGTCTCGATGACGTGATAAAATTAATTTAATATATATATATATATATATATATATATATATATATATATATATATATATATATATATATATATATATATGTGTGTGTGTGTGTGTGTGTGTGTGTGTGTGTGTGTATGTATATATATATATATATATATATATATATATATATATATATATATATATATATATATATATAGAGAGAGAGAGAGAGAGAGAGAGAGAGAGAGAGAGAGAGAGAGAGAGAGAGAGAGAGAGAGAGATTATATAGGTAATCATTACCTCAGGTCATGACGATAAGAAGCTCATGATTACTCAATGACAATACTCGTGATCATATCACACACGACGAATACTAAGCAAAATTATGCACCGGTCCACAGACCCCATCTTTCTATGTAGAATGCCACAAAAATAAAGATGGTTCTAAACATCTGATCCTTCCAATTCGCTTATAATTTTAGAGCAGAGGCATATCTCGACATCTGTGCAAGGTCTCCGAAGAAGCATGACGCTCCAAGACGCAGGAAAACGGCGACAGAAATCGCACAAAAACTGAGCGTATATAGGTACCCGGGGTCATACACCCAGAATAACCCCGTGTGCACCAGTACTGCTGAAAGTGGTTCGCTCATCTGCCAATTCGTCAACAGCATATCCTAACGGCTCCGGTAATTCGGAGGAGCCATTTTTGCTTCCTACTGTCGAGAGAGAGAGAGAGACAGACAGAAAGAATAACGGGAACTGCGTTGCTCGGAAACGCTCTTTGGTGTCTTCTGGAAAAAGGGAAGGGCTGGGTGTGTTCTTCCTATCTGCTTTTACAGGGAAGATCTAATTGAATTCTTCTGTTTTGCTTTGACAGGGAAGATCCAAGCGTATTCTTCCAATCTGTTTGTACAGGGAAGATCTAAGTGAATTCTTCTGTTCTATTTTTACCGGGAAGATCTAAGTGAATTTTTTATTCTGTTTTTACAGGGAAGATCTAAGTGAATTTTTTATTCTATCTTTACAGGGGAGATCCAAGTGAATTCTTCTATTCTATTTTTACAGGGACGATCTAAGTGAATTCTTCTATTCTATTTTTACAGGGAAGATCTAAGTGAATTCTTCCGTTCTATTTTAACAGGGAAGATCTAAGTGAATTCTTCCAGCCTGTTTTTACCCGGAAGATCTAAGTTTTGCAGGAAAGTTCTAAGTCTCAGGGGGAAGATCTAAGTGAGTTCTTCCGTTCTGTTTTTACAGGGAAGACCTAAGTTTCAGAGGGAAGATATAGGTGAAGTTTTCCATTCTAATTTTATCAGGGAAGATCTTGGTGAATTCTTCCTTTGTGTATTTATAGGGAAGATCCGAGTGAATTCTTCCATTCTTCAGTGTTTTTACAGGGAAGATCTAATTGTATTCTTCCTTTCAACATTTACATTTTCGAATATTGGTTATTAATACGACCGCGAAATTTAAAAATTTTTGGCTACATAGGTAGAACCTCTTCGCAAGTGTTCCTAAACAGTTCTTTAAAACTGTCGGTCGTCTGTGTCAGTTTCTGAACAGTTCCTATCTTCCTTGCCTTCAATTCCTCAAAGTCGCAGATCAGGGAAAAAAAAAAAAAGGCTTTTGCAGCAGCTTGCAAGATCACATTTCACACGGCGTAAACCGCAGGATTGTCGTCTGATTTCTCGATGTTCAGGAAGCAGAGAAACCTGATCACATCGAAAAAAGAGCATATCATAAATTTCCTTTAAAAAAAACCGACTACGTAAAACGGAAAATACATTTTGGTGAACATTCGTGTCATTTTTATTTATAAGTTTAATTCTTTCTTAGCTTATATATTTCTAGCGTTAAGAGAAGATTCCTGGGCGTAGTGTTGAAGTTTCCAACTGGAAAAATTAATTGCATACTATAAGTCTACTTAATTCCTTTATGACTTCTCCTGAAAAGGCTAACGAGAAGGAAATAAAAGCATTTCCAATCAACTTCCTTGCTTGTGTGAAAAGCTTCCGTGACGTCACTCGGAAACGCTAACAAAACGGAAGAAAAATAAGCCCCTTTATTTTCCCACCGCCTTCCATATTCCGCGAGTGAAAAGGTTCAGTGACGTCACGCGGGAAAGCTCCCAAATGAGGAAGGAGTTCGTGTTGCTGCACCGCAGGACACGATAGCAGTTGACAAATAGGGAGCGAGCGAGCGAGCGAGCGCCTGCCGCCACTTGCAAAGGTTTATACTTAACTGTTTGAGCTTGGGGTCAGTGGCAGTAGCGCCTAGCGTCTCACTTGCATAGCGGAGGAAGAAGAATATGAACATCCCACGCTGTTTCAAGGCACAGATTGACGACCAGCCGTCGATTTCCTGCTCGCTTCCTAAGTTCGTGGCTTCCGAGACGTTGATTAAAAAAAATTAGATGATTTTTATTATTATTATTATTATTATTATTATTATCATTATTATTATTATTATTATTATTATTATTATTATTATTATTATTATTAACAAGCCCACCACAAGGGCCACTGACTTGAAATTCAAGCTTCCAAAGAATATTATGGTGTTCATTCGAAAGAAGTAACAGAAAGTAATGGGAAATATAAAAAAAAAAGTAGATCACCTATTAGAAAACCAGATAAATTAACAAATTAATAAATAAATAAAAATATAAGTAAAATATTAAAATACATGTTGAATTGTATTAGGGTAGTAATGCATTGCATCTCCGCTTGAACTTTTGAAGCTCCATTGATAGAAAAAACAATTCTTGCAAATTAAAGTTATTTTACATTCGAAATAAAGATGGACGATTGATCTTATTAATTGTTGAGAGATTAAAGTTACTATAGCATTCAGGGCAATAATTTGTTGTGTCAGACTAATCTAGAACTGTAATCGACGCTTATAGCAAAAGTAAAGGTCTAATGAAGTTTCAGTTGATTGCAAGTATTATCATATTTATTGAATATTGATAAGGATTTCTTTTCCTCCTATCAGTATATATATATAATATATATGTGTGTATATATACCCTTATTTCTTGCAACAGTGTTCTAGTCTTGTGTAATCAATGTTGGAGACAACTCACGTAATAGGAAAAAATGCATATTTGAATGAAAAACATAAATTTATGAATGACTGTGTAAACTTAGGGCGTGCTAATTTACAACGGGAATAATAGCACTGAAAAGATGAATTGCATTATGCAATACTATTTTAGGCATTTAAGATGAACAGGAAATATTGATTGTTTCGTCATTGCCAAGTGGCGTATTAACCTCAATGGCCATCGACTGATGCAAAGGTCTCTCTCTCTCTCTCTCTCTCTCTCTCTCTCTCTCTCTCTCTCTCTCTCTCTCTCTCTCTCAAAAATAGATAGATAGGTAGGTAGGCGTTCGGGTACTTTTGCATAAACACACATTTTAACTCGTGATTATGGGACCCGGGTTCGACTCCTGCTGTCAGACATCAGAATTGCTTCATATTTTTTCACTTGGATCTAAGGCTTTATGGTGACAAGCGTATCCAACAAATGTGAAGAATTCGAGAGTTAAGAGGGCAGAGGGCATTGTACAACAGCAAGTAACGATAAAGTAATAATAACTAGCGCACTAGGTTAACTTTTTAATAAACTTCCGCTATTATTGAAAGAAATGACATAACTGCTTCGTAACTGGTGTAATGGCCTTTTTTTTAGCTTTAGGAAACCGCTAAACAGAAACAAAAAACTGAGGCTTATTAACAAAATTGTTACAAAAATCGATCCTAGAATTTATATATAAAGTGAAGAACATTTTCTCTGTATGCGAGTGAATAATTGATTGATTTAGCAGTATGTGATGGCGGCGTCGACTCCGCACATGCGCACTGGCTATGATAAATGGATACATGCTAATGACCGCCATTAAAATCTCGTAAGCAAAAGAGCCAAGCGCAGAAGATTTTTTTACATGAAGTCAACATTCAGTTCTCTTACATTTTCAGAACATTCATCATTACTTTTAGAATCTGGATGGTTAACACTTGGACTCGAGAGCTTATGTTCGAGAGATTTGTGACTTGCTGCCACAGAAATGCTCAATAAAGTTACGGAACGGGAACTACTGTGAGAGGCGAGAAATGACTGTTGAGCTGAGCAGGTCTCAGCATTATGACCAGACCTATTTCTGACTGGGATCTCTTAATGACTGTCTAAAAGTTAAGCTCCTACTAATATGTAATGTGATTCTTTGTCCATTTTTCGCAACTTCTTTTTTCGGTGGTCCAAGCATTCGTGGATTTATAATTTGTTTTATGCTCCTAGTTCGTCCTTTCTGCCAGTGGATTTTTTTTTTTTTTTTAAAGTTATCCGTACCCAAATGAAGTGCTCTCTCAGGGGTGACAGTAATTTTTGACAGTGCTAGACAGAAATATCCTGATAACGAATGTTAATGCAAGAATTGCAAGATAAGGAAATGATCGCAAGAATGAAGAGAAATGAGAGAGAGAGAGAGAGAGAGAGAGAGAGAGAGAGAGAGAGAGAGAGAGAGAGAGAGAGAGAGAGAGGCGGGGGTCTGGAAGGATGAGGAATTAAAACCATTTATAAATATATTTCACCATCTCATGTTTTCATGTTAATGTTAGGGCCCATGGAGAGAAAGAGAGAGAGAGAGAGCGGGGGGGGGGGCGGGGGAAGAGAGAGGCGGGGATTGGGGAAGATGAGAAAACTATAAGAAATTAGGTTTAACTCAAAAGAATCGCAACGTAGAAATAATCATTTTTGCCCTCGAGACTTGATTTGGCTTCGAGCTTCTGCGTAGTAATCTTCGTAGTTTTAAATTAAAGCCAGCTGCACGCCGGCACGGGCTCTTGCTTCAAGAGCACCCCGTAAGTAAGCTTCTAGCTTTTCTGTATAAGCTACCCCTTTCAGACTGGTCTAGGCACTTAGTCTCTCTGTTCAGACCAGACTGTCAGGCTAGTGGCTCCTGCTCAGACCAGACTGTCAGGCTAGTGACTCCTTTTGCTTAGACCAGACTGTCAGAATAGTGACTCCCTCTGCTCAGGCCATATATTCACACTGTCAGACTAGTGACGCCCTCTGCTCAGACCAGACTGTCAGGCTAGTGACTCCCTCTGCTCAGACAAGACTGTCAGACTCAAGTTAACTTTTGCCTTTCTTATAAACAGAGGTTAAACAGTTAAACTCTTTTTTTTATGTTTAATATCACTTCGTATCGTTTCCTTTCGGAATCGCCAGAAAAAAAAGGACTAATATAACTTGTCCTGTCGTCTTAATCGAAAAATTGACATGAAAATGGAAAGGTTTTTGTGAATAGGCGAGTGATAAATGAAATAGGTGCGTGGAATAAGAGTTAGATGAATAAACAACAAATTGATAGCATATTACGGTAGATTCCAGCAGAAAGAGGTTGCAGTAAATCTTAACACTGTAAAAAACTATCTCGTGGTGTATAACACCACAAAACGTCTAACACACAGTAAATAGTTTGAATAAAAAACCGTCAGAATACACAGCCATGGTTTATAAAATCATTTACAACATAAGACAGTCATTACATAGATAGCAGTAAAATAAAAACTTTAAATAGAAAATTACAAAAAAAATTTATCCATCAAGAGAAGAGTAAGCCACTTGAGATGCCATGCAGAATTAACCGGGCATGTCATTGCCTAATTGCCGAGAGGCACACCACTTCCTGTTATTCCTCTGTAAGGCAACTATACGTGAGGTATTCGGAGATCGCAGAGCGATTGCAGAGTCAATGGACCATAAGCAGAGCAGGAGAGAGAAAGAGACACACAAGAGGCCGAGCCGAGTGAACAAAAGGAAGACGGACCTTACAGAAAAAGCAAAACCAAAAAAAATAGGAATGTTTTGGTGGTGTGCCTCAGGATTGTAATTGAGACCCCTTCTCTCTCTCTCTCTCTCTCTCTCTCTCTCTCTCTCTCTCTCTCTCTCTCTCTCTCTCTCTCTCTCTCTCTCTCTCTCTCTCCCACTTGTTATTTCAAGGTCAACGCCTTCCATTGTCGGACAGTTATATTTTAGTACTAAGTAACAGCAGCCCGCCATTCGGTGGGAACGCAGGAACTTGTACGTAATCGACAGAAGAATATTCAAACAATGCACATTCATATATATAAATATATATATAGTTACCTATATGTATGTATATGTATATATATATATATATACATAGACATATATACATATATAGATATATAATATATATATATATTTTTTTTTTCTTTTGACATATAACCATAGATTCCGTTATCCACAATAATATCATCGCCCCTTTTGCCCGGCGATCTTGCGAGTCATTAAAAGAAAAAAAAAGTGCGGAATAACATCCGTTAGAGGAAAGATTATCTCTCGTCTACTTAGTAATCCGACAAGTGGACAGTATATCACTGGTCAGAGTGCTGTTTTGTTTTCCGTCTGATTTGAGAAATGTCGTACACGGAAGCTGGCTCTACACATGCAAATATCTATATGTATATATGTGTGTGTGTGTATAAGTACATATATATATATATATATATTATATATATATATATATATATATATATATATATATATATATATATATATATATATATATATATATATATATATGTACATATATATATATATATGTATGTATGTATAGATATATAACATGTCTATTTGTTATCTCATATCCACATTATTATAATAAATATTCTTTGGGTGTACAGTAGGGGCGTGTGCCCAGTCTTAAACACCCATATATACCCACTGTGTTTATAAGCAGGCCTTTTTAGGAGAGAGAGAGAGAGAGAACTCTAAGGTTATCCGAAAAGCAAAGATTTAAAAAAAAAAGATAAATAAAAGGAAAAAAGAACAAACGATTTGTCTTCCTCTCTCATCATTACCTAAGAACAAACGAATCTTCGGCGAAGGCTCCAAGTTCATTCAAAGATTGTCGTCACTCCCGGGAACGATAAGGTCGTTAGTCTTAACTGTTGGGATGAGAATTCCACCTCAGGAAAAAAAAAAAAAAAAAAAAGAGTCCGGCCTTTAAACCCCCCGCAAGTGTGTGTGTGTGTGCGTGTGTGTGTGTGTGTCAGTCGACGACCGACATAGTTTGTGAACACACAACAACCTCTTCTCCGTAGCGTTCCCTTCCGGAAGGCGCCGTTCGTTGCGGATAGGCTGGTGGTGGCTCCTTTCAGTTGCGACTCTGTTTCTCCTTGACCTCGTGTCTGTGTAAATACTATAATCTACTCCAGGCCTAGGCCTATAGGCTGAATTTTCCGAGGACGAACCTCCCCGATATAAGAGCTAAAGAAAATGTTTTATTCAAAGCACAGCAAACGGGGCGAAGAGGCTGCTGACCTCCGTAAACCCTTCCACCCCCACCCTCGCAGCCCTTCCCTCCCTCTCCCCCTCCCCCCCTCAACCCCGGCCATCTGCCGGGACTCCGTGGAAGCCCGTATTTTAACGGTAAGTTACGTAGAGGAATGAATCTTCATTCCTCTCCTCAGCAGCGATTATGCCATTAAGATTCCTCCTCTGCCGTTGGGGAAATAATCAGTTCGAAATAGCAATAACAATGCCGTGAATGACTGCCTTAACATTATTCCCTCTTATTATATTTTTGGAGATAAGTAAGTCGTTTATAAAAAGATATAAAGATGGCGTGATGTATATAAAGTCACACTCTGCATCCCGATGAATCAGATAGGCGTAAGAAACTTACTGTTATTCACAGCAGTGAAGCTGGGGGCCGAAACTTGATTCATTTTCTTTTATAAAGGAAAAAAAAAAAGTCCTGTGTACCCAAGAGAGAAATAGACGCGGAGAAAAAAAGTGTAGCCAACGAGCGCTTTTTTTTTTTTTTTTTTTTTTTTTGAGGGGTGGAGTTTGGGGGAGGGAGATGTTGAGTAAGATAGAAACTTGACATCTGCATTGATGTTTATTGCACTATGAAGCTTCCTGGGGCAATGGATTGCATGTGAAGTGCATCAGTGCTGCGGGGTGGGGGTGAGGGTGGGGGAAGGTGAAGGACCCGCCACCTCCCAGCCAGCTTTCATGAAATCATAGCGGAAAACGTTTACAACTATAGGTATAACAGCAGTTCTCTCTCTCTCTCTCTCTCTCTCTCTCTCTCTCTCTCTCTCTCTCTCTCTCTCTCTCTGTGGAGAACTGTCAATTCGAAGGCATATGTTTCTCTTGAGACTGAAGAGGGGGAACAGTTAGAAAATTTGTACAACAGGACGCGACAGGAAGTTCTTGACTAGTGATGCCCATTCAGTCTTCAAGGAACACGATGTCTACAGGGAATTTATTTCATTGCAAAATTTTTGTACAGAATTACTTGCATCCTGGCATTCGCGAACGCATTAGGGGATAAGCCACAAAATTCTCAGTCAATAACAACCAACGTCAGTGTACTAATTAGATATTATCTTGAACTGTAAATCCATTTTTCGTAATTTTTTTTAATATGATATGAAGGCTTTGTAAGGCTAACAATTACAAGTTAATAATTTGAGTGGATTTTGGTGTCTAAACATCACGAGAAACGTATATCAACGTTCAACGTTCTTCCTTGACCCCGTAAGGGGTTAGTGCCGTCACTGCACCTCATGCGGTGCGCTGTACTTAAGGTTCTTTGCGGCGTGCCCTCGGTCCCTAGCTGCAACCCCTTTCGTTCCTCTTACTGTACCTCCTTTCATATTCGCTTTCTTCCGTCTTACTTTCCACCCTCTCCTAACAATTGATTCATAGTGCAACTGCTTTGAGGCTTTCCTCCTGTTACGCCTTTCAGACCTTTCATTGTCAGTTTCCGTTTAATTGCTGAATGACCTCATAGGTCCCAGTGCTTGGCCTTTAACGTAAATTCTATATTCAATTCACTTCTTCCTCGAATATCTATTGATTTTGTAACAACTATAGACATTTTTTAAAGCACAGCCAAGTGTCTAGATTTCAGTGATGTCTGAAGGACAGCAGGAAATGCTTTAATATCTTGATGAAAGTAATCAGGAACAAAGGACATCTGCCACCACCTGCCAAAGAGAAAGACAAATGCCTCGCCACTTCCTGCGGTTAACTACCATAAGCTATAACATCAGACGTCTTCTCACGGAGAAGCAACTAAAGGCATGACGGTTGTTGTTGTCTCACAAGAAGAATATGAAACAGGGTCATGACATCTGTTTGTTGCCTTCCTGTCGAAAAAACACACCGATGACATCTGTTACTTGACATCTGTTACTGCAAATCAGATAAATTAACTGGGGCCCGGGTAACTCCTGGTATGTTTCCCAGGGAAAGCTGTTTTAATTATACCCCGTGTGTTTATTAATTAAAAAAAAAACAGAAGTCAGTGCATCTACTCTCACCTATTGAAGAAAAAACAGTCTATGGCAGTAGCTTTAACCGGTCAGAAAACAAATGCTTTATCATGTGTCTGTTAAGAAGAAGTAAAGATGAACAAACAAAGCCGTGCTGCTTGCTTCTTTAGAGAGAGAGAGAGAGAGCCATGAACTCTGCGGTCATCATACCAGTTGTCACGTGTCAGAATGAAAAGAGGCAATATCACCGTCCCTCTCTTATCAGAGACAAAAGTTGTGGAACCTGCTTCCACTTCTAAGAAAAGCAGTAACAAAATCTATGGGATCTGCTTATGCTTATCAGAGGAAAAATCAGGCCTTGACTCCTGCAGGAAAGCAGAGGTCGGGAAATATGTTTGATCTCAGTAGAGGAAAAAAACAATCACGTCACCTCCCGTCAAACAAAGACCTAAGACCTTTGGGCTCTCGTCAAAGACAAATCAAAGTTCATGACATCTGAAGTCACCCAGCAGAGGATAAAATTACCAAGACATCCGATGTCCCGTGTTAAAATAAACATAAACATTCTATTGTCACTAGTAAACAGTTGAACATAGTCCATACATTTGCTGCCGAAAAAATGAACAGCGACATCTACGTCAGTTTTCAAAGTAAAGAGACAGGCTGTCAAAACTGATGTCTCATAATAAAAGAAAAAAATGGCAATGATGCCTGATGTCACCTGCCTGAAGAAAAATCAAGGGCTGAGGAACTTGTTTCCAATCTGAGGAGAAACCAAACTCCAGTATATATCTGCTCTTACTGCGGGGAGAAATGCGAAGGAATGACACGTGCTATCTATTATCATAGAAAAAATAAAAGCCACAGCATTTTCTGTTACATGTCGGCAAGAGAAAAGGATGATTGCCTCGTCGAGGCCCTCCTCAGGTCCATTTTTACTTTTTTACTATTTCTGTAAAACAAATTTTAAGAATATACGAATGAAAACTTCATTCTTCTGACGATGGTGACTTCCTGCATGGAAAGCCAAGGTCCCAGAGGCTGATATCTCTCTTATGGTTTTAGTCACTTATACTGAAGTAATTTTCCTCTATAAGAAAAGGAGCAACTAAATTTACCTACCGTTGTCCCAGCTTGTCGTCTAGTTCCAGTAATTACCTATTTCCACCTAGGGACTGTGAAACCACAGTAATCGATACAGAAATGCCTCACTTCTGACTGTCTTAGGTGATGCAGCACTTGTATTACGATCCGATTCACAATTCATGTGTCGTTTAATTATACCGTTTAGGCAAAATTTAAGTTCCTTGATACGAAAAAACACCAATCTATTCGAGCTGACCAGATGCTTTTATGTATTTTAGGTATGTAACACAAATGTACCTGAATTTAACTCAGACTCATGAAATAAAGAAAGTATCAAACTATCTTCATCCCAGTCAAAAAGTTCCAGAATCACTAGAGTTATAAAATAATTGGTTTGATGGCAAGAAAAGGAAAAGTAGATTAATAGAGTTTCACAATAAAATAAACATTTTCTATTATTTTGTATTACTGTAGAAAACGTAAACTTTTATGGGTAACCCTTGAGAAAATATGCTACCTTCACAGTATTGAATACCGCAAGTAACCATTCAGTTATAATGTGTATACTCGATTATTACAGGCTGATATTATTTTGACAATGCATATGATGTTTAATAAATCAGTGACTTAGTTAAGAACCTTACACCCAGCTAGATTCGGAAGAACCTTGACGCATAGATGTAAATATTCTTTAATCCATTTCTAAACCCTACTTGATTTAGCAGTACACCGACACAGATTTAATATATATTTTTAATATTCTTCTTCATTCAGCAAAACATCTATAGATAGGTTTAATATATTCTTCAGCTATACAACTTGATTCGGCGTGTATCATCAAAACATAGACAACGTCTTTATACGCTTATCACATGACTGCAGACGTTTAGAATGATATATAGATAATATTTTCATAAGCAGTATAGAACTTACAGAATAAGTGAGGCTGAAAATGCCAACTCGTCAAGGTGGAAAAGGGTGTTGTTTTATTTTAATTAGATAGATACTTCTCTTGAATATTTAAATAATTTGTATCGTTGTTGAAAGGATGGTATTCCTTGAAATTCTATCACTCATAAAAACTCGATCCTTTTTCAAATTATTGTTTTTAATTTTATTATTTTTGCATATGATTGAAGATACCTGTAAACCACCCATTCCCCATTTTCCTTAACTATCATTTGACACCTTTTCCACCCATAGGTAGTTAACCTTCTTAGAATAAAAGTTATTGTATTTTGACACTTACAGGGAAAAAATCCATTTATATTTTATTTTACTTGTTCACTATAATATTAGGTTTCACTAGAATAATGTAATAAGAGAATATGTACGAGGCAAAATATACGGAACGCTGCAGCCCTTGAAAGATGATGAAATGGTTCTTTTTTGGGATTTTGAAATCTCGACGCCAAGGTTTCAACGGTTTGGTGGAGAGAGTTAGAACCAGTTTGCTTCAGTCTTGCTGGTGTCATGTGTGTGTTTAAGTTTATCCCAAGAAAATGACAAGAGTGAGAGAGAGAGAGAGACACACACCGGTTTCTCCTAAGCCTAAGGTAAGAAACCGTGTTCGTTATCTATTATAGAGTTAAGTTTGTGAATAAATATCCGTGTTTTAGTTTAAAGTATGTGGATGTGCTTAGTTAAAGGTAAGACTGAAGACTACTACCGCCACCCTTTGGTTCGGTAACTACCAGTTTACTTGCAAATTGGGCGCCGTGTTTAGTTCCAGCATCTGGGGGATGAATGTAAAAACCTAAATAAAAGACGGTAAATATCATAAATCGAAACAGAAGCATGATTGTGACTATTAAAACTGGCATGAACATACTTAACATCATAAATAAAAGGCGGTGAATATTGCGGACGGCAACTGGTCGGAATCGGGCGGCGGTAGGCCTATAGTATTCCTCAGTTTTACGTAGTCAAGTCCAGGCATGATTGGCCTGCCATTAAATTATGCAGCATTCGAATTGCGCTGTAAAACCTTGTAGCGATTCTGCATCTACCTTGGGAGTCTCGGTTTGGAAGAGTTTTCAAACTAAGTGAGGGGTCTTTTTTTTTTTTTTTTTTTTTTTTTTTTCCTGGCAGGGAGACAGGTGAACAGTCATATGAAGGGTATAGCCTAATTGCCATATCAAACTTGGCAGAACAGGGCACACCGCGAGGTGGGGATCGAATCCCCGTGGCTGGACGTGTCCATCACCTGGTTTCTCCTGCAGGATGCTGGTTTTCTTTTTTTTTTTTCTTAAACTTTAATCTTGAACGAGGCTTTAATACAGTAGGAATCCGATTTGCGGGAAACCTTACACATTTTAAATTGCAAGTAAGAGCGTGGGTGAGTGTAACATGGGAAGGAGAAATAATAGGATTTGATAAAACTTGAGTGGGATTTTAACTTCATTTTGAGAAACCGTTTTTGCACATTCAAATATAAATTAATCCGCGATGTACCGCGGCTACGGAGACTGGCCCCTTCATTCAAGGTCCTTTAAATATTGAGGGGTCGGCTCACCAGTGAGCGAAAATAAGTGCCCTTTGCGCATGACGTCACGCTTGGAACAGCCTCCTGACCGCACAAATGTTAAGAAAAAATGTTTAGTCACAACGTAAGCATCACGTTAGACTTGTTTTTATATTTTTTTTTATTTTGCCTCGCCGAGCCGAGTGGCATTTTCCCTAGGGGCATGGCAAAATAAAAAAAAAAGGGCATGGTGCAATACTAGCATACATCTCAGGAATCTGCAGCCGGGTGTGGGTTCCCAAGGGAAAACTAAGTTGTTCTCATGGTCACTCTTACTGTACTCTTGCAAGTCTTCCGTTTCTTATTATTCATGTCGATAATGTTGAGGTGCCGCATTCTAAAAACACACTTGATATTTTGGCAAGAAACTCAACCTCGTCAGGAACACCAACTACAGCAGATTTCATTTCAGCAGCCATTGTTTTTATGCATTCTGTTCCTGGTCTGAAACCGTTGCCATGAATTGCTGTAAAAATCCCACTAAAAATTTTTAGTTGAGGAAAAAAAAAGTCGTATTGTATAATGAACCCCTTATCTCTGACATCTTGCTATTAACAACGTATCTATATTTGGATATTTAAAGGAACTTTTTCACTACATATCCAACCGATATATCTCAAGTACTCTTCTTCGATAACAGATCCCATTGTCTCCTGATTTCTGACATTTAGCGAGTTCTGTTTCCTTAGAAAACGCTTCGTCATTCTTAAGATCCAAATCAAATTCCAGGTCTATAAAAGTGGTTTGTCATGCATATTTCCAAGGCCAGTTCCCTGTCATGAAAAGCTTTATTAGGTTTGTTTCCATCACGTCCAGATGATAACATTTCATGGTATAACGGGTCAAGGTTTTCGTTTCCTTTGTCGCACTTTCCTTTATCACTTAAGTTTAATATCCCAACCTAGCAGGAAGTTTTTCAATCTGTATTTAAAATTACGTTGGGATGATCGTGTGAACCCATCATCTGCCTGATGCATCCAAAAAAAACTTAAGATTTAATATCCGCGTCATGATAAAAGAAATGTCATGTTTCTTTTTTTAGCATGTTCTGTAGCCCAATCATTGAGTGTCAAGGTATAAAACCTTTTTGGAATCTGTAAATGCAATTAAATTTGGGGTTCTGTACCCTCGTTCCCAGCATAATGTCGATCATTTTTTTGTAAAGCACTTTCCTGGCTATCTAAATTTACCTATGCGGGCTTTTATCTTACCAAACATGACAGAGGAATTCATGACATTGAACCATTTATTCACTGCAGCTATAAAACCGGCAGTTTCCTTCCAGTTGCTGCTCTTTAGTAAGCCCCTTTCTCCTAAAAAAAATACGCTGCCTTTGTGCATGAATTTGAAAGCAGCTGTACAGCATAAATGCTGTCTTTGTAAGCCACTGACGTGTCACTAATTTTATATGCTAAAGCATACTCTGATAGGGCTTTCATTAGCATTTCACGGATACAGGAATCAGATGAACTATTTCCATTTTCCATAAGAAAGCCGTGCTTCAAAAAATTTCTAATTGATTTTATCAAAAGGGGAGTATCAGCAAATATGAACACTATTCTATCAGCGCATGGGTTTTTAAAAAAAGTTTTCAGGGTTAAGGGGATCAATCCCGAATTCTTAAACCCGCAAATTACTAGGTCCAAGGTCTTGCACAATTGCCACAGTGGCAAAGCCAGCTTTTTCAACTTTGATGACCAGTCAGTGTTTTATGCACGTTGGAGTCGTCATATCGGTAGTATATGGGTTGTTTCCAACTTTCCCGTCAAACCTCTTAACATAACTACTTGAACTTTATCATGAGGTTCATATAAACGTCCATCCATTTATTATAACTCTGCTTACTAACCATATTCATTTCATCAATAAAATTATGGAAAGTTTTTCCTGTTTCCGTCTTAATGTTTTGCCTTTTGGCTAAAAGAATACTATTTATACTAGGTATCAGGTTTCAGCAAAGACGGTACTAAGAGTTGCACACAAGGTTATATGGTTTGAAAAGCATATGCAATATTTAAGTGTTAGTCGTAGGAATAGTAAAGTCTCTCTCTCTCTCTCTCTCTCTCTCTCTCTCTGTCCTATCACTCGGACAGTTAAAACTAAATGACGAAATTTCGATCTTTCTTCCAAGGTGACGTGACGGGATGATATTGGAATGTTCCTTTAGCTATGCTGCTATGGTATGCCTCTACTGACCAATTGCTGCGTTGAAATACGTAATTCAGTGTTAGTCGACTGTTGTGGGTCGAAGCTGAGAGAGAGAGAGAGAGAGAGAGAGAGAGAACAGATGTCTGTTTAATTCATCCTTCCCACACCCAAGGTCATATGACTAACGTCACTTTTCTACAGTGGTCTTGCCTATATTCGCGTTAGCCGACCTCTCAGAGCATATTTAAAGGACCTTGCCGCCATTGGTAATTACTGCTCGAGATAAGGATCCTACTTCTCTACTGCCAATATGCTCCATTACCACACCCCTTCCCCGATCCCCCCGGCGTTTTCCATATCAGTTTTCTAATCCTCGCTGTTCAAACGCTCAAAGAATAACAAAGTTCTCAGTTTCTTTGTGAAGTTGTGAACTTCAATACACAAACCAACATTCTTAGTTTATGGTCGCTCATTTAACTTGAAAGCATAATATGTTCCCGGTTCTAAATTCTCAAGTGTTTTATGGATAGCAAGTCTCAACCCTTAATTACGCCTAATGTCCATTGTTGCTGGCTTGTGTCAACAGGAAACGAAAATGAGCAGTAGCCTACCAAATTTAATTTTTAAAAGTTTCCAAGTGCTTGCAAATCAGAGATGAAGTAACCTGTAATTTCATCTCCCCCGTCGGGGATTAAGTTCAGGAAATTAGGAATTTTAACTGAATTAGCTTTTGACTAGAAAGTTTGGACTGGTTATTTCATCACTGTAGTCCTACCCCTGTGTAGTTGAAGGTCTCTTGCTACGAACTGTGAATAGTTTATGTACTAATGGCTTTCAAGGTAACAGCTTTCCCAACAACGTCATAAATCTTGAAAGTTGGACCCTTTGACGTACAGAAGTAGAGGCTAAAACAGCTCTCTCTCTCTCTCTCTCTCTCTCTCTCTCTCTCTCTCTCTCTCTCTCTCTCTCTCTCTCTCTCTCTTTGATGTTCAGGTTAATATGGAGATATCAAAATCATAAGTATCTGCATATAGTATGGGAGTCCTGAACAATCTCATTACCTCTTTATACGCAACATAAAATTAACTGACAATCACTAAATAATCCATGACACGAATAACTGGAATAGTTTGGTTACAAAAAATTAAGATGGGTTAGCCAATGGGCCTTCACTTAAGTCGGTTGATTGGTCTTGGTAATATGTAATGATTTTCAAAATTTTCATTAGAGTTTAAACATGATTTTTAAGTTCCACCAAGTGCATGTTAACCAAGTACTTAGAGGACAACCCATTTTGTACAAAAATTCATTGGGATTTTTCTTCGGCAGGTGTTGCTTGAATTTATGCCTTTACGAAAATCATCTCGGGGAAACCAGCTGAATCGAGTGACTGAAATCTCTTTAAGGTAAGACATACGGACGAATTGTAAATACTGTATAGAATTGAATGGTATTCATAATACTAGTATTCACTGAAGTGTATCCAGCCATGTTTTAAGACCACAAGGGCCTTATCTTTCTACTTTGGTTAGTGAGAAGGCTTTCAGTAATAATATAGCTTAATATTAGTGCTATTCTCTTTAAAACAAATGAAAAAATTTTTCCAGTAGATTAAAGACAAAACTGGATTTTGGTTCTCCTTGGAAGTATATAGTACTACCACCATAACCCACCTCCCCCCTCTCTCCGTGGGTGGTCTTTTCCCCCCAAAAAAAGACCACCTCACAGTACCAGATATATTTTTTAGTAATTTGATTCAGAATTTTGTAAAGTTCAGATTTTCATTTGAATTAACAAGATATGGCAGGTAATGCAATATGGTAAGACTATTTATAAAATTGCTTATGAATACGTTTTGCATTAGGTCATGGTAACTTGATCAAGTGGATTAAGATATAGGAAAGGTGTAATAATTTGGATAGGTTGATGACTGTTTGAATAGGTTAGGCAACTGATTAGTAACAATGTTTATCAAAGGGTTAATGTAGGATGGGCATGTCAGTGGATTAACAAGGCATTGGGTAAGGATTGGATCATTTTAGGATATGTAAATTAAGGATGACTTAGTCAGTTACTATATATTAGTTAGTTTAGGCAAATGAACTTAAGATTATGATGTTAGTCCAAGAATGGATGTTGTGAAGTTAACCAGTATATCAAGGAAGGTTACTTCAATCAGTAGATTTGTATAGGATGTATTAGTTGCCTAGGGTTAATTCCAACATATTAGGTTGCTGGAAAACTTGTCTAGTGAGGTAAAGCAAATCCATTTTGATTTGCCAGGACTTAATCTTGAGCTGTGCTAGCCCGTAAAGCGATTGGGTAGTGTAAAATCATGTACTTTTATTTATGCAACATCAAATAAGGTTGCCTGGTTGCAAATCTTTGCCTTATTTAGTGCTTAAAGAAACTTACCAGTGTAGCTGTGGTCTCTTATTGAGGTGCATAGAAAAATATGCAAATACGTAATGAAAATGTAACTTGGTTCTCAAATTTTCTTCTTTTTTCAGAGTTGGAATGGTCAGAACAACCAAGCACTGTAGAGTGTTATACAGACCTCTGCTAGCAACATCGTCTACTGTAGAAATACCCGAACCACAGTGAACTGAAATTAAGTGTCATGAAGTGACACTGAAAATCTGGTGTAGATAGCTGAAATAGATGCCATTATATTATTATTATTCAGTAGATGCAACCAATTCATATGGCACAAACCCACAGGGGCCATTGACATGAAATTGAAGCTTCCAAAGAATATGGTGTTCATTAGGAAGAAGTAAGAGGAAGTAAAGGGAAATACAGAAAGAAAAGGTACAACTTAATAAAAAAAAATAAAAAAATAGATAGAAATGTATCAAAATGCAAGAAGAATGGTATTAGGGTAGTAATGCATTGCATTTTTGCTTGAACTTCTGAAGTTCCAATTGCACGACATCTGGGAGGCTGATCCACAGTCCAACCGTGTGAGGAATAAAGGACCTCTGGACCTGAGAAGTTCGACAGCGAGGCACATTTACTGGATATTGGTCCTGTTCAGCAGATTTGGTTGCTCTCGGCAGATAAAGGGGATCAGGGATCAATTGTGAATGTGAAAGATCTCTGTTGGGTGACATACAAGAGACCATCCGTCGATGGTCCAAGTTATAACTGCTGCTATTAGGAAACAGAAACTTACCACCACGAACCACACTATCTAAAAGAGTTAAATCTCTGGAAGAAGCAGACATCCACACCGGAGAACAGTATTCCAGTAAAGGTAGTACAAATTACCTAAAATAGGCTGCATTGATTTTATCACTGTTATAAATATATGAGTCCTTACGAACAATGCCTAACTTCTGAGCGGAATTTGCTGAAACTTTCATTAGATGTTTCTCAAAAGTTAGATGTGAGTCAAAAGTTAAACCTAGAATATTTAAAGCTTCAGATTTATTCAGCAAAGTTCCATCCACCTGAAGGAGAGGATGGGGTGGGAAATCTGTACGAGATCTGCTAATCAACAGTGTTTTCGTTTTACTAGAGTTCAGCCTCATACCCCACCGACTACACCATTCACTGATCCGGTCCATGTCCCGACTGAGGCTGAGGGCAGCTTCATTCCTCTTAAGTGGAAACTACTACACCCACAAGTGTTGCATCATCTGCATACTGAACAATCTTGTTTTCCAGGCCAACAACCATATAACTTGCATACACTAAAAAAACAGTGGATCAAGAACACTGCCCTGTGGAACTCCAGACACAATAGGTCTTGGTTCACTTAAGATCCCGTCCACAGCAACTCGTTGCTACCTACCTGTAAGGAAACCCTGAAGAAATCTTAAAACCCATCTACCCACTCCAAGATTCTGAAGTTTATAAACGAGTGCCTTGTGATTTACTTAAGCGAAAGCAGCACTAAAATCTATTTGAATTACTCTGCACTCAAAGCCCTTATCATTTAGGAGTTCTCAAGGAGGAAAATCATTCTTGTTTTTGTGAGCTTTCAATATTATTGAAGCACTAAATAGTCCCATATGTTGTTGGCAAACTTATATTTGGGGTTAGGAAACATTTCAGGGAAGCCCTGTTTCTGCATTTAATGAATTACCGGTATTGTCCTTCTTTTGAAAAACGTTTTTTTTCAATTTCATTATGTAATAATTTTTAACTGAAAAAGTATTTTAAAACAATTCTTTTATATAGAACACTTTTAACTCCGACTAGTATAGAGATAGTGTAATGTCGGTTGTTTTTTATAGACCAAATTCTTTATTCATTACTGAAATACCAGTTTCATCAGTCTCATGCTTCAAAATGTTTGAAAACTTTGAGCCTTGATTGTCAACATTCAGTTCACCAGAGATGATTCTGGCGTTTCACTTTTTCCAGTCAGCCCTTTTTCACTCAACATTTTTATTGCAAGTCACTAACTGGACCTATGCACATACCTGGTAATTGTTAAGACGCTGACTTTGGATGGAAAATGAGTGATTAAATGTACAGTAATTAACTAAAGTCGGTATTTGTAATGAGGTAGTAATCAGATCATTTAAAGTCCATGTAGGTCTCCGTTTAAGTTTGCAGTTTTAGCGTAAAAATTTTCATTTGCTGCAAGATTTAGGTTGAATCCTAAATAGTTTATTCATTTGCAACTAAATTGAGAGAAATTTCAACTTAGTATTGATCTCTTGAATGTTATACTACAACTATTAAAGTCAGTGTATTCCCATAAATCTGATGAATATGAGCTGTAATGTGACCTATATATGTTTTTGTATAGTTAATTTTTAGTAGATTTTGTCATTATTTTCACAATTTTTTGTAAGACAAAATGTAATGAGATACACTTCAATGCTTGAGCATCCAAAACATTCTTTATGGAAGTGATTTTTCAACTCTTGCGAGTCACTTTCAAACTTATTAACAAAGAATTCAGCATGTCAAGTATAAGAATGAATAGGTGTATGTAGATATTAATTGATAATAGACTAACAGAGGCATTAAATGCAGTTGAAATACAGACGAACATAAAGTACAATTTAATAAGAAACAAAAATTAAAACGTAGAACAAAAATATTAAGATGGATTCAGTGAAAATGAAACTGTCTATTGAAGGCTGTTTTCTTACTTATATAAAAATGGAATCTGTCGCCCTCAGCTCCTCCATAGTGTGACAACTGTTGAGAACTGAGAAATTTTCAAGAGAAATAAAATAATCGACATTTTTCATGACTCATGGAAAATGCCAGAGTCAAATATTTTTTTCTCTTGAAAATTTGTAAATTCTGAACAGTGCCACACCATGGAGGAGCTAAGGATGGCAGTGTATATTGTCATGTAACGAAGAAAACGGCCTTGAATAGTGTTTCATTTCCACTGAATCCAGTTTTAGTATATTTGTTTAAATTTTTGTTGATTAAATTGTACTTTATGTTCGTTTGTATTTCAGCTGCATTTAATGCTTCTGTTAAGTCTAATATCGGTTAATATCTAAATATAACTATTTACTCCTGTACTTTACAAGCTGAATTCCTGTTAATACAGATTGAAGATGACTCGCAAGAGTTGAAAAATAATGACTTTATAGAATGCTTTGGATACTCTTGTCAGTTCAAGTTCTCTGCCTTGTGATTCCTTCGGACCCACTATATCTACCGAACATTCATATAGTATTGTATAAATTGTATATAACATGTCATGGAAAGAAAATAAAATCACCAATGGAAGTAAGCTCTTTTATTTTATCTTTATTCTTAAGGTGTACAAATAAAAAAAAATGACTAAGCTGTTTACAAGTAAAATTCACAATAACATACTGAGTATTGTCCTAACCTCAACGTTCGTATGACCGAGTATTCTCCCCAATTGCCCCCCTCCCCCTCCCAGCACCGGCAAATGCCTCCAGAACCCTCGTTAAGAAAGGGCCAGACAGCTCATGAAATAGACCTAGCTTTTAACCAGCGAGAAATCTCAAGTCCATTTAGACTGTTTATTCTCTTCTCATATACAGAACTCATTCACTCTTCCACTAACGGAATGAGAGCAGTACCACTGAACCAGTTCACAGTCAAAATGGCTGAACGGTGACCTGATAATTCATATTGGACCACTTGGTCCATGTCTCAAATCCGGTCTTCTCTCAGTGGTTTTTTCTTGACTAGCCAAGTCATGGAAGCAATTGTCATGCTATTTTATTTAGTATTCAAGGCCTAAAACCCAAAATTTAACACTTCAAAGTTAAAATTTCAAATTTACCTTTGATCTCCCTTGGAAAACTTAGCTGACTATACATGGAAAACTTAGCTACTGTAAAACTTAGCTGACTATACATGGAAAACTTAGTTGATTACTGTAATATATGTATAAAAACTAAGATCTACATAATTTGGCGTAAGAAAAACCTAAAAATCATTAAAATCTTTTATTGTAGGAGACAATGTCACACGCGATACAGGTTTCAGTACAAACACTTTGGCAGTTAGGTGAAATATGAATACACATCCAAGTCAATGAAAAAAAATGGGAATGAAGCTACATTCCCATTTTCTGAAAACCTCAAAGTTGAACACTTGTTACAAACGTCATGGCTGTGTCAGTCAGTAGTGTTTTAATCAAGAGAAGGAAAAGGAAAGCCCGCCAAGGCCCTCCCCTGTCCCACCTAGTAACTGGACACTTAGCAATATTTTTATTTTTTTGATTAAGCAAGGTTACTAGGTCCTTGAATGCTTTCCTTGTCCTTCTCTCTTAAAATATTTTATTATAATTTTTTTACAAACAATAAAGCAATGATTATGATTTACAGACACCAAGAACAGTACGATGATCTTTTGAAGATTAATACTACTACTCTGAGTTAATACCAAGTTGTACATCTGAGCTTGGAAAAATTATAATTTTTTACTTTGAAAAATTGTTGATAGCTGAAAAAAAGGGGGGGATTACAGTCATCAGCCTCATTTGCAATTTCAGCGCGAGCCATTTCTCAAGACACCTGAAGCCCCCTGAAAAGCAGACAAGATTCACAAGTGGCCAAGATGCCTCTCTCTAAATTTCTCCCCATTTCGTGTGCATGATTGAGTCGGGTAAAAGGGAAGAGGCGTGCAAGACTACTGCCCCGGCCACCTCGACACTTCTTCCCCCAGCACAGGAAGCCAGATCGGACCGAAGTACGCATTCGCCTTACACGCGGACCACCAAATCGCTTTAGCTTCATCTGTGTGATAAGTTCTCGAATAAGAACCTTCAGCAAAAGCTGCTAACGATTTTAAACACCACCTAGACACACGTGGCTCTCATTATCAAAGCAAATGGAGCCATAGTACTAAGGAAGATACCTACACAACAGCACTAAACTGGTGACGCACACTATGAAATAGGCCTACTACACGATGACCATCACCTACAGAGAAGATTCATGGTAACCCATTTCAGTTTGGACCAGTGGAACTTTTTTTACTTACCATTGCTATTATCAACTACTTTTCATTAGACCTATTATATCACTTAAATATACCGGGTACATAGTAACTTACTTTATAATGAACCATTTAAAACCATACGCCGAAGCCATTGTAAATTTATATTCAAATGTACAGCTTAATAAAATACCTGAAAATTTTTAACCAGTTTCTATACACCGGATTCATAATCTATTTTAGGGTACACTATAAACCTATAGGTTAGGTTGACATTATGCGAGAAATTTTTTCCTAATGTGCAACAATACTGACATGATAGTCCTAGGTTTGAAAGTTTACTTACGAAGAACTGTAAAGAATATCTACTTTAAAGCCACAAATTTCTGATTTTTATATGCAATTTCTTCAATCATTGGCATTATGGCTTAAATTAATGGTAATAGTTCACATTACATTCATATCAACATTAAAATTTCTATTTATACTTAATTATCACTTTTAAAAACGTATTCGGAAATCTAGGTCGCACAGTTTTTGGACCTTTTACCAAAATCATCAAACTTTTTCACTTAATTCCTCTTCCATACTAACAAATTTCACATTCACTACAAAATTTATACTTTAGAGCGCAGTTAAGGGTAGACCAAAGGATCTGCTCTTTAATGGAAGAAAATTAACTGCACTAATATTTTAACGAGTTAAAAATGTAGATACCAGTGGGACGTTCCTTTAAAAGATGTCTCATTACTTGCAATAAGGCCAAGTACAGTACAGTACTTATGTAAAGGAACTATCAGCCACCTAACACTTACCCAGTCAGTGAAGTGCACAGCTAAATTAGAAATTTACTTTTTTACCTTGTCTTTGAGAGAGAGAGAGAGAGAGAGAGAGAGAGAGAGAGAGAGAGAGAGAGAGAGAGAGAGAGAGAGAGACTGTAGCCAATGTTTTCAAGTCAGAACAGCTGAAGTGAGCAAGAAGTAGAATAACTTTGTTAAAATAATAACAGCAAAGAGAGAGAGAGAGAGAGAGAGAGAGAGAGACTGTAGATAATGTTTTCAAGTCGGGACAGCTTAAGTGGGAAGTAAAACTAAATATTGTTGAAATTTTAAACACTAACGGCAAAATATGAGAGAGAGAGAGAGAGAGAGAGAGAGAGAGAGAGAGAGAGAGAGAGAGAGAGAGAGAGAGAGAGAGACTCTGTAGCCGATGTTTTCAAGTCAGAACAGCTTAGGTAGGCAGGAAGTAAACTAAACTTTGTTGAAACTTTACACACTAACGGCAAAATAACTAAGAACGAATCTGATAATTGAACGCAAATGGAAAACCAATATTAAGATTTAGATGCTTGAGAGAATTCCAATTCGAATGGTTAGGTTAACGTAAAATTTAAATTGTAGAGCGATTTGAAGATTTATCTGTTAAAGGGAAAAAATTTTTAAGATTTAAATGGTCATGGACAACTGTTTCCCCGAGACTAAAGTCTGATGCATATATTGGGTACAGTTACTCATAGTTTACAAGGTAACGCACGATTATTCATGATAATCTATTCAAATGGCATAACAGCTGCTGATTTTATTAACTATAAGGTGAAAACCTACTCCAGTAATCACCCAAAGTATGAAAAAGCAGAAGAGAAAAAGCTGCTCTCAACTGAGGCCATAGAATAGACTAAGCAATTTAGGCCGAAGGGCAAGCGCTGGAACCTATAAGGACATCCAGTGGTGAAAGGAAAATTGAGAGTAAAAGGTTACAACAGTATTAACTAGAGGAAAACCTGGCAGTTACAACAAAGCAATTGTATTTAGTGTGTAGGAAGTAATGGAGGCTATATTTTTTTAGAACAGTCTCACCACCAATCAATAAAAAGTTAATACCTAATTTCCTAACACTAGGACAAGCAAACCATGTGACTCGACAAACCATTAAATCTGTAGAACAATTCAGCGCTTCAACAATGTCCTAATTTACCTTTTTACAAATTCTACTGATGTGCAAGAATAACCATTTGGAAAAAATGTTTCTCTCATTTTCAAAATCTGATATTCAAAACGTATATTTTAAAAATTTTCATCTTTAAAAAAGAAAATCACTCGCGAGAGAGAGAGAGAGAGGGAGAGAGAGAGAGAGAGAGAAAATCGCCCTTGTTCAATATTCGTCCTATCAGGATCATTGTTTTCACAGTACACTAGCTACATTTTGCACTTGCGCTTATCACCAATTACTTATGAATCATTCTAATTACAACTACTTCCTTCAAATAATCACATTGAATAAGTCTTTGTTCAATGGGCAGGTTTCTAGTAACCAAAAGTCTGCAATGCCTTGATTGAAAAATGTTTTCACTATTTCAATCTGCCTTTTATTCTTAAACTTTAACACTGAAAAGGGCCAACATGTTAAAAAATATTCAGAATTTACTTTACTTGAAAATCTGTGACTGACAAACATTCTCAATTGTCATTTAATAAAATTTTTAGTGGAGTATAAATAAAACTACCTATACTAAATGACTATTACAAGATGTGAAAATTTTAGCCTTGGATATAAAAACTAAAAGACCAGTTAAAAAACGATCCTATAATAAACACTGGGAACTGAATCTACTACTGCCCTACCACACTGATTTTAACAAACAAGCCATCTGGTGTTACTTTAAGATGATTCTATTAAATTTAAAAGTTGATTCATAGACCATCCGATCAGCAATACTGTAACTTCAAAATACATTATGAAAAAGAATGCAGATATTAGTTAACATGAAACGCTTTCATTTTTGGAAAACTATTTTGGACAGTTACGATTCTCAACCTGCGACTGGGTAAATTGAATAAAAAAATCACTTGGAAATATGATTTATTGTTGTGGAACACCACTAAGATTCTGGTTAGCAATGTGCAACATGAAATTGCAGGTACTGTATACAATATACCAAATATCCTCTGACATTTTTGGCTGGTTTACGCGTAATAAGTGAAAAATTAACGTTAATACCATAATATTAAATGTTTCAGAGGTGCAGCTGCTTTCATCAGTTGCTCAGCAGATATTCCTGCACATCAGTAGTATCTCATGTCAGTATTATTTCCTGACAGACCCACCAAGAAAAATTGATCTCCAAAGCAGGAAACCTTCCACTTAAAAGGGGATAACCTCCACAATTTAAGCAAACCATAAACTAGGAAAATCCTAACCCCTTTTAAACAATACAGTATTAAACTGACACTACACTATACTCTGACCACTTGAATGTCCTACTTAACGACCTGGGGAAATAATTACTATCCTTTGAACACAAACCTAGGCTAGGCAACTTCCACACCAACGACGAGATATTCCAGGACTTATCACACAGTTCGTCTAAAGATGATTATTATAGCAGTTCTTTATCCCTCCTTTATTTCAAGGACACAAATGGTAGAAACCAGTGGACAAAATGGGCACTTGTGAACCCAGCTGGACCCCTTTCAGAGAGCTCTGGTGTCACAGTGTAACAGAAAGCACTGGAATGCCAGACTGACAACTCTCTAAGAACGTTAAAAGCAAATTTCACTCAAGTTTAACAAATTAGCATTAATTCCTAACTCAAATGCTTAGTTTAAAATAAAATTACACTGACCTCTAACAGTAGAATTCTCACAATTTTCAGATAACTCATACATATTCCAGAGTGTCTGAAAACACAATCTTTTTACATTATGCTGTATTTACACTACTAGCATGACACTGCTCATGACTTATATGAAATGTCACCCTTTAAATGACTGTGCATTCATATCTATGCTACTAAAGTACAATACCAAAACCTGTACATTTAACATCACAATCTCCTACAATTCAAGACCCTATGAGGTTCCAAAATGCTCTAATTTAACAAAAGTTGATCACTAGATTAAAAGTTGCTCTGATAAATCACCAAGCACAAACAATTTGAGGTTCTGAAGTACTTGAAGTATTTGAACTCTACATAGCATGACAATTTTGTTCATGACCTAAGTTGTCAAGATAAAGTTCACTCAAGACAAAGAGACAAACTTAAGTGGACTGAAATCTAACATGTTTACCAGGACAGCCTATCAACATTTCGAAACGTACAAAAGTTCAGATGTAAGGCCACTGCTCTCATTACACCAGAATGAACCAGTTCTGCACATGGGAAGATCATAAACAGTATAAATGAACAGTGGTTCATCTGGTTAAAAAGATCTATTTCACTGACTCTTTGGCCCTTTTGTCGCGAGGAATACTTTGGCAAATGCTAGTGCTGGAATGGGGAGGGGGGCAGGGCGAGACCTCAGTCATGAACGTTGACTGGGATTTTTTTTTTTCAGTTTGATTTTCTTTACATCTTTTTTTAGCTTCTCGAATTTGGGAGAGGGGAGGACCTAGGCGAGGGAATAGGTGATCTGAAAATGGAATTTTGTATAAGAGGGAACAGAGAATTTCTGCAATATTTCATCCAAAGGAAAATTTAGGAAAACGCTTATTACGTTTGAATTGTGGCTTACAAAATCCAACACTTTGAACCTTCGAAGTATGTTTGGCAGGAAGAGAGAGAGAGAGAGAGAGAGAGAGAGAGAGAGAGAGAGAGAGAGAGAGAGAGAGAGAGAGAGAGAGAGAGAGAGAGAGAGAATTCTATGCCCCAAAAAACTTTAAAATATTAAAATATTATTGATGTACAAAAGTGTCCAACAATTCATATCAAGTTATCATCCTTATACCGTAGGGGACCACTTACATTGCAAAGAACCCAATCGCCATTTATAGAACTCCAGATACAGTTAGCGGCTTAGTGTATAAAATCTTTGGCAGATTTCAAAATAATTTATGTATTACGGTAAGGGAAGTTATGTAATTTTACACCAAGTTCAGAAGTGCCGATTTAATTATAGACTACTACTACCCTTAAAAATTACAAGAGATGATCATTATTGTCTAAACTTAAAATTCAACATGTATTAAATGTTGCCATTCAGTTAGCTAAGATACAAAAGGGGATTGTCATTAACTAACATAAAATTTAAAATATGAAAAAGCGGCAAACCGAAGTCTCAAAATATATTGTAATGAAATTTGAAACGTTCCAAGTGTGGCGTAAGCCTTTGGTGAATTGAATATTTGAGAGCTGAAGAGATAGGTCTAGGCTACAGGCTACACTAGAACCACATACTTCAAAAGCCTAAAATTGCAGAAATTCTCTCTAATTTCCAAATTTTCAACCAATGGTACCTGTACACAGTAATCCAAATATCTCTCTCATCAGTCACAAAATCAATGAACGTTTATTTTAATTCCCATGGATTTCTTTTCGAGTCTCAAGGACATAATACCAATGCTTAAGTATTTACCTAATCATTACACTGACTTGGTTTGACACTTTTTGTACAAATACTAGTGACAGGGGAGAAATCTGGTTGATAGCAATGACAAAAATGAAAATTTTGATCCTAAAGGCCACTGATATCAAAATACTGCTTTTAAATTTGACAAATATTGGCCAATCAACGAGTACCCAAACCCCTCCATAAATAGAAATTTAATTGTAATACAGTAAAAGTACGATACAAGCCTTTTAGAGACAATTATCCAGAATGTCAGTTTCTTTAAATGTTCACTGTTATGTAAAGAACCAAAATGAAAACAAAATACTCGATCATGATAAAGTCCTCATAGAAGAATCAGGAATTAGCTACAAAAAAATTACCTTCACTTCAATTTCTCCGTTAACTTTAGTTGTGTTCATAACACAGTATTACATTAAAAAAAACTACCAATCATACAAAAAAAAAAAAAAAAAACATGAATAACCAAAAAAGAAACTGTAACCATTTTCTGTGAAATTCCACGTTTAACTGCTGTCCATACCAAATAATGGCAATCAGTAATGAAAACTAATAAGCTGCATGCCTCTAATAATTAAGTGTTTCTAAGACGAAGTTTCCAAAAATACCAAAACACTGATGAGAGAGATTTCATGATGAGGCTCTAAGTAAAAAATACAGATTAAGGTGGCAACTCAAGTTCTGTTAAGTGGAGATTTGAAACATATAACAAATTGAGTTAAAACTTATTTTTAAGCATTATTTGACTAAAAAATCTTCCAAAATGGATACTGATGCACCTAGTAATTGATTTAATGGTTATCTACAGTGAAAAAACTAAGGCCTGAAAACAATCACTGGAACAGAAGTAAAATTGATAAGCAATAATTGTAGCATTACTGTCAAGAACAAAACTACTTAGCCAATAATACTTTAGAGCCTCATTTACAACAGTAAACAAACTTTCAAAAATTCGGCACACTACTACATGAAAAATCCGGGTGTACAGTAATCCTAGCTTTTGAAGCCAAAGATCCCATTTCCTGCTTGGTATGTAGACACTTCTTCCTTAACCTCCTGGTTACACCGTACCATTCAAGAAGCTTTCCAAGTTTAATCTGAAAGAAAGACATTCATTCAGAAGAGAATTGTGTTCTAATCGACATTCGCTGGGTCTCGACACCCATCATTATCAAAATACTAAAAAAATACCATATACAGTACTTAGTTTTCTGTTTTTGAAAACCAATGGAAATCATGCCTATAAAAAAAATCAAACATTAACTGTCTATTTCAATTCTAAGTAAATAAACTTAATTACAAACAAAAATGCTTTTAATATCCTTCCCTACTGAAAGGGAATATGACCCATATTTGTCAGATTTACTTTGTACGTTCTACTATTCAGATTTACTTACAATAAATTTTTATGTCAAAATCCTAGTCTTAATTTTGCAAAACTTAAAATGAAGATTTTACATTTAAATGCACTTCCACCAACATCTTTGCTGAAAACTTAAGTTACTTTTTAACCTGTGTAAACTGAATCCCACCCCACTACGAATCTATCTGCATTGCAATCTTATCTGGTGTATTTTTTTAATAAAACTTTGACGTTTTGACTACGTATTCATTTTACGCCAGGCTCTTCAGGTCATGGGTGCCAGATGTATGGTAAGCGTCTCCTCCAGCTCAAAAGCTCGCCCAGACTAGTTTTGTTTCCCATTCTAAGTTAAAAATGAAGCTTGGTTTCCACTCCAAAAGTTCTGTACTGGCTTCTTGCATCATGATTTCAGCGCCGGCAGCTTTACACATCTGGAAGAGATTACACCAGTTAAATGCAAAATTCAATCATTTTTAAGACCAGTAAAAACTAGTCTCAAATTTTTCTTTAACTGATATACTCAGGAGACAGGTTTAATATACCATTATAGCTACGTATTATGACTTATTGGGAAAAATACTTAAGAACGCCTATTAACCTTTGCTAGTTAATTCACCTATGGAGATACTCGCTGACCAGAGTAAAAGGGAATTTAGGTCTAAGGCGAAATACTAAAGTGATTCGTTGATGCTACTTTTCACTCATTATAACCTTGGCTTCTTAGCATCAACAAAAACAACCGTATATAGACAGGTAAGACGTATATAGACAGGTAAGACGAAAAAACGAAATGTGAATACGTTGCACATAAGAGACTGTTGGAATAGGCTTACCGTTCTCAAAGGATTACTGACCATTTTATTATAATAATATACTAACACGCAAATGGACTGGACAAGTGGGGCTTAACTCATTTTTATTAAAACTATTTTATCACAAAAGAGCATCAATCTATGCACAAGCAGGCATTTTCACTAACAATGTACAAATGCATTTTATTTTGCGAATGGCATTCTCTCGAGCAATGCAAGTATTAGCAGGACTGCAATGATTTAATGTACAAAATATTTCACTCGATAAAAACCTACATTACGTATGAAAAATATCCTTGTTAATTGGAAATAGTTTCTTAAACCGCGCTTACAAGGAACAAAAATTCTTTACACAACTAAAGAGGTTTCTCTATCAAAAACAGATCATGCAGAAACGAGAATCAAAGCCACGAGAAGAGCCATCTTTGCAATAAAGAGCTCTAGGTCGTTTTCCAAATATAAACAAATTAGAACCTATCTATTCAACAATTAAACCTGTCCTTTACACGCTCCAGAAGATAAAAAAAATCAGGAAACTGACAGATTGCAATGTATATGACTAAAAACATCACTAAACCCCACGACCTCTTAAACTTTTAAAATTCCAAACGGCGCAACACATTGAGGATTTCCCTTGTAAAACCAAACTTACGGCAACAGGAAATTTTACTTAAAGAGCTTTTGATATACGAGCTATAGCGTTACGCCTACACCTTTCTATTGGTAAATCACTTAAAACTTCCTAGTGAGAAAAAACTTATCTACTCATCTATGAGTGTGCCACAGACCAAAATTTTACTGTAAATAGACTGAGGCAGCACACAGCACCAAAATTTTTAAGAGTGATGATAAAGTGGATTTCTTGAGTTGACAGGCAACTGATTTTTAGTGAATAATGAACCATGTACTGCCACTTTAGAAAAAAATTTATCCCAGTGTACTTAATTTTATGTATTTCATGTAAATTTTTTTGGCTAATATATGGTACGATTATGTTTACCATATATATCACGTATACTGTATCTTTTAGACGCCAAACAGAATTATTACGAAGTCTATTTTGATATCACTAATTCAAGAGGTGAATCTGAGGTGAAGCTAGGCCTGGTTACTGTATTGTTTGCAATTTGGATTAACTCACCTTTTAAACGTTCTTTGACATGTGGAAACGATAACTAAGACCTCTTACCGACAAACAGTTGCCAATGAGCTAGTTACATCCGACTCCATCGGTAACAGACGTAAATATTAGGCCGAGTCCTTTCGGTACCCTATCCCGAGTATGTGTCAAACAGATCCCCATCGCCACATTCATGAAAACCAGGTTTCTTTATTGGTTACGTGGTTTTGAAACAATGAATGCATATACCCGGTAAGAACAGCGATAACGATATATCTATATTCCGTTATACAGTCGAACACGTAGGCCTACAGCTGTTTAACCCGTTATCTTTTAAAGCTACATGCAAGCAATATCACCAAAAAGTTTCTCCCGGGCAGGGTTCTGCCCTGAAAGTAAAAAATACTTAGGATTATGTCTATCTTGAAAACTATTGGGTACACTTTAGCATTTATCAACATAAATATAGTTTTTTCTGTTTCTATGATGTGATTTGAATGATTTTGATTTCCATCGCAAATGAATAGGGTTCGGCAATGATATTGCCCTGAAAGTCAAAAATACTCCATAGCTAATAGGCAAAACTGTGTTTATGATTACAGTTTTCTATAGCTTATTCTGAAAAATTTTATTAATTTTATTGGGTATCATTTGCCGGGAAGGATAAGTATTCATTTGCGAGATTTCAAAATCATTAATCATCATAATACAACAGAAAAACCTATATTTTATGTTGAAAGACATGTCCATAAGTGAAATATTCTTTATTATTAATCTTATAATTCGATGTTAAAAGACATCACTCAGATATTCTGCACTAGTCTTATAATCGTCACATAGCTTTACGATACCTCTATGGCATTTCAGATTACGTGTTGGTCTTGAAAGGGGGTTAAGGCAAGCTTTTAACTAAGTATAATAGCGAAAATTCAATACTTTGACGACGGGAACCAAGAACTGTGGAAGAATGAGCATAAAACCACATATGATCAAACAGACTTCGGGCTAAAAAAAAAAAAAAAAAAGGTTACCTTAACTATTTGGATTATGACACACTCAAAAGTTACGAACATGAACGATAACTAGAATACTTCGTTAACAAGATAATTATTTGGTGATTATGACAATTGACGTTTTTCTATGTTATTTTACTTTACAAGAATTTAAAGTAATATTTTGTCGGCCGGCTGTAACTAAGCTGTCATTGACCCTTGAAGAACTTGAATAAGGTCTAAGCCAGCATTCCGCGGCAAGCCCCCACCTCCATAGCTAATACGGCAAGTAACCAGTACACCCTAAAAATACCAACATAACGTACCCAAGAGGTGTTTACTGGTTACCAATTTTGCCGTATTAGCTTTGGAGGTGGGGAGCGGGCTTGCCGCGGAATGCCGGCATTATCTTCAGTCATCAATGATAAATTAGCGACAAAATATTACTTTAAATTCTTGTAAAGCAAGTAAAATAACAAAGAAAAACGCCAATTGCCACAGTCTAGCATGTAAACTAATGTAAACTAATTTTTAAGATGATCTAGTGTCTCTGACAATGAAAACTAATATAAAAATATACCCTACTATTTGCTACGCATAGGGTAAACTCGGGTATGTTAGTGGCATAAATTACGGCATACATTTCAGCCGTAGCTATTTCAAGAACCTAACAAACTTAAAAACAAATGGGTAGAAAATTAAGCCCCAAAACAAAGCTACCTGCTGACCAGCAAAACTCGTGGATAAAACAAAACTGTCCCCACGTAGGGTATGATATAGGAGCGCTAACCGAACACATCAAATGCATGAAATTATAATGTTGTAGGACATGGGTCTATGCATTAAGCCAAAGATGCATCCATTAACACCGTAGCCTATGCCTCGTAAAATCAGTGTTTAAAGCCACAACTCCGACAAAATGAGTTCAAGACTACTAAATATTAGACAATTCTTAAAGGGTAAAATAAAGTACCATAGTAACCATACCAGGACGTTCCACGCGCAGTCTAGACCATGTTTTCGCGGATGCCTTTTGAACGATAGTCGATGACAAAATGACCGTAACAGTCACTTCATCAGAGGAACAGAGGAAAAATAACAAAAACAAGCATGACGAAGCAGTACATTTTCCTCTGATCCTTTCTTTGGTGTCACCTTGTAAGACAAGTAGCGCCATCTAGATTTTGAATTCTCGATCATTATTGCTCTTGCTTTAATAGTGGTATTTGCTTTATTATAATTTCAGTAAATCTGGATTTTTCTTGCAAAATGCTCAGCAAAATTCAATATATTCCTTTGTCACCCAAACTGTAGAGAATTTGGTATATTGACGAGTTACTCTGAATTCAGAATATAATTGCATTCTGACCTGAAACAAAATAGGCCTAGGCTGAATTCTACCCTGAAATACATAGCACCGAAGCGTTCTAAACTGAAATACAGAATATTGGAGGGTAATCTTGAAATACAGACTACGTGGGCGTTTTAACATGAATTATAACATCTGGGAACTCTCTAGCCTTGATAAAGCTTATGTTGCACTGTGATTCCTACTCTCACAGTAACTGGTAGTACGACTGTGACAGACTTTAACCAGTCGCTCGACTGGAAAAAATGGATATAATAATAAGAAAGCTGAGTTGAGCAACAAAATACAATGCAGAGAAAGAATTGCATGCATATCTAACAAATTATCGATCATTTTCTTGCACTGAACATTCATTTTAGTGACTATCACTTCTGAAAAACTAGCTATTGCACGACATATGTCTTCGTTAATCACTACTTGATTACTTTCATGTATATAAAGGCAAATGTGTAGGATCGTTTTCGAAGCAAGCAATAACTTTAAGAGACTAGCCTACAAAACGTGGAGAGCAAATTTATATAGTTATCGCTATTTATCCACTTTTCTGTGACGTTTTCTACAATGGGGATCATTTTCTATATTGTCCTTACATGGTAAACATGTTTTCTTGCAAGATGTCACTCGAGACAACAATAGCTTTCATGAACTAGGGTTTACTAAAAAGTATGACGTACGTTATAACGTCTGTATATTATGGACAATATATATGATAAATTTATTGATTTATTAAGAAATACATTCTACACAGGACATGAAAGAGAATTCAATTGGTTAATGGATGTATTAGGAAAGAGGGTTTCCCTAAATCTTCTCATTTGCTGGTGTTTTCTACTCTTTATCAAAATGAATCCTGTCCACCCTCTCTCTCTCTCTCTGTCCCTATATTCCTACTACTTTCTGTGTAACTGGCCGTGTCTTGACAGGTCAGCCTTAACTAATAAAGAAATAAATATTCGTAGGCCAATGGGCTAAATTTTTAAACTGATTTCCATATATTTATTCGATTCTTCTCTCAACTTTCTCTCACTACATATGGAGTTATGGACGTTCTGTTCTATGGAAGCTTACTTCAATGACCTTCTAAACTCGTTCAAGTAACTTGCATGAATAAAGCGTAGGCTACTATTTTTGCAGCTATTTGCCTAAAAAGTATATCATTGCCAGTGTGGTGAAGTATTTACCTATAATAAGCTTTCAGAACAGGATAAATCCTTTTATTTTTCTAAATATTATGAAACTGTGGCCCCATATCACTACAGCCATTTCAGATATTACATTTTAAATATAAATTTGTGGTATTAGCTTTACACTGCTTACGTATGCAGACAGTATATTTGAAAACTCAACCTGTTTGATTTACCAACCTCCACTTGACGCTTATTGTTGCAATAACCAAATTCCGCAGATTGACTGACAGCCTGGTATCAAAAAGTCATTCTAAATATGTTACACAAGGGTATATAATTAAAAAAAATATATATATGAAACCTGTCTATTCTTTAGGAACATATTCTCAGTATAGTGGACATGTAGTACTAGTCTATAACGTAAACTTTATCATATCCACATCTATGGCACTGAGAAGAATGATTTAACAATATATTCACCTGGGTGAAGCAAGTATTATTCCTTGAGGACCTACAGTTTTCAGTTGCATGACGATATACATTTTTGACGGTGTTTGATCGTTCTGTTTCTCATCTGCGCCCGTCGACAACAGTGAAACCAATCCTTCTAGAGTTCGACTCTGGTCGAATTCCTGACTCAGTATGTTGTTGCCACTTCTTCCTCGTCCTTCAAAATCCTACCCCTGCCAAGTTTAAAATTGATCTAAAAGTTCCTCAAGAACATTCATGGTTTGATGTACTCAATTACAAAATCACATAGTCACCTTCATAGAGTCTATCTATGCATACATAATTTTTTTAAAAATCTTAAACATGATCTTTCTATGAGAGAAAAAAGACGCACTGCCTTTAGACATTACAGGCCTATCATTCGTGAGGACATCAGATGTATATAACCTAGAGGGAAATAAATGATGATTAAAATGCCTAGACCGATTAGTATTTAACTTCCAAAGGTTTGCCAACGTCATATGTATTACCTAGAGGGAAATAAATTGTTAAAATATCTAGAGCTATTATAATAGTAACTAACTTTTTCAAAAGGTTTGTCATCGTGCCATTTTCCACAAATCGACTATTATAAGGTTTCGACTGATATAAGAACGTGATACACTATCAAGAGTTCTGTTACGGATAACAAAAAAAAAAAAAAAAAAAAAAAGGCCGAATTCATTAGAATTTCAAATCCTACCTTTACCTCTCGTGTTTTAAGGCAGCACCGTCGATAGCCTCAGGATTGGATAGCCTAAGAGTTCGGTCTACAAACCTCGGTGCTTCGTTTGATATTTGTTGAATTTACGCACATTAATGACTTTTGCGACACATTTCAAGGTGAAGTATTTTCACATGGCTTTGATGCTCTAGTCTAGAGTGAGTCCAAACTATATCAGTGGTCATTATCAAGCTTTTGTTTTCCTCGTGTTTTATCAGTCCCGTGGATTTTATCTTTCCTACCTCTGGGAATTCTAGCATTTGTTGAAAATGATATTTGTTTGCTATGAGAGAGAGAGAGAGAGAGAGAGAGAGAGAGAGAGAGAGAGAGAGAGAGAGAGAGAGAGAGACCTTACAGTTCGTTCGGGTTGCCCCAGGTCCCTCAGAGAGAGAGAGAGAGAGAGAGAGAGAGAGAGAGAGAGAGAGAGAGAGAGAGAGAGAGACTGTTATCAGACTATGAGACAAACGAAGCAAGGTACAATGAAAGCAAATGGTCCTTGGAGTTTATCATAGTTGCACCCTTTCAATCATATTTCACTGCCACAGAGCGATTATTGCCCCCATCTGTCGGGCCATAGGAATAAATATTGCCTTGAAAAATGAGTACGATTTACTCAGCTGACGATAACAGGAAAAGTACAATCATTGTATTTATTCAAAATCAATCCAGTTTATGGATATGGCAACGATGCTTCAAATATTCATGGGACTGACTGTGGCTATTGCTTGGCATATAGCTATTGGT
Source organism: Macrobrachium rosenbergii (assembly GCF_040412425.1). NCBI lineage: Eukaryota > Metazoa > Arthropoda > Malacostraca > Decapoda > Palaemonidae > Macrobrachium > Macrobrachium rosenbergii. Next base: position 53,537,714 of record NC_089755.1, on the reverse strand, counting down.
TTGCATATACCTTACTGCTTTGGTCAATGATATTCGAATATATTTTTTTATTCGTCACTGCATGCCTCCTTTGAAATCGAGATACGGAGCAGGGATTGAAAGGCACTGTTCGCTGTATGTCAGAAATTTAGATTTCGCAGTTAGAGTTTATAACCTAACGTGAAATCTAGCAATATTATTATGTTATTACTCTCGTTGTGTTCAGTGACCTCGAGGTTGTCTGTAGACCCATACACTGAAATACCTCCTCGTTGTGCAAATATGTTGGATCATCTTAAAAGTGAGTCGCTGTGAGACTGAAAGATCGCCCGCCTTCATAAATCATCCTTTTCATCAAGTTCGCCTCTTCAAAGGCCAACAAGGGTAAGGGGAGAAAAGGGAACCCTTTTTCTCTCCCCCCCCCAACAAAAAAGCTCATGGTGAAAAAAGGGGTGCCCCTTTACTTTCTCTCTCCCCTCCGCGTTGAGTGTCGCATTTTAGGGTGGGGTAGGGGGGAGACCTCGCCATGAGACGCCATCATCCATTAGCGTTCAAACCAGGGTCGCCCGCATACCTGACAACAGTCGTCCGCCCTGACATTCCAATCTGTGTCCCTTGTACCCAGGGCATAAAGACGGAGGCCCTACTTCGTCCAGTGGTTTATGTTACGCGGGTACGTATCGTATGTTGTAGGTCTTTGGAAGGGGAAAAAAGAATCTGTTTGAGGATTCCACTAGACCAATGATCACGCCACTGGTTACCATATATTCGCATTTACCTTCTTCCTCCAGTTTTTGCTTTCTATTTACTTGAAAATGACTGGTTTGCAATGCACTTCTTTAGTGCTTTCTAAATGCGCTTCTAAATATTCAGAATATATAAGTATAATAGAGATAATTGTGTCTAAAGAACGCATCAAACACTCAAGAGCGGCGTTTATAACTTTATCGCCACCCTTAAGGGCTAAGGATATAGAGGTGTTTATGCATTCATGCGACAAGGTCCTTAGAACGCATTCAGAAATGGCCTCTCCAAACGATTTCCCTCCTTGTTGCGTTATGAAATAAGGGCTGATTTTACTGAACAAGAAGTGTCTCTTTATCTCTACATCTCGGCTACTTGACGCCCGACATGGAAAATTTAAGACTTAACAAATGGATCTTTAAGTTTAGGGGTGAGAGAGAGAGAGAGAGAGTACGTCTGTGTTGTAAAGATTTGTACTGAAATGAGAGAGAGAGGTGCAAGATTATAATGACAATAATATTGACAAATGGGATGAATTATGACCAATAAAGGAACAGAGTGTTCTTTAGACGCTGTCAAGATGAATCACACTTGTATTGTGTCCTTTCATTTCGTAAAGTCAGGCTTACTTATAGACTCACTTATAAGATTTTCCAACGTCTTTTATTATTATTATATTATTATTATTATTAATCGTGGTTGTTGGCATATGAAATTTTAGGTAATAATAATATTAGGCTTCATAGTCAAAGGCATTTTAAGTAATAATATAACGCAATGCGCATTTCTGCGTATGTGCTAAAAAACCAGTCTACGGGGATTACACTCATTGTTTAAATTAACCGTCATCCAACCCGTGGCCACCAACTCTTACCATTGGCTCGTAAATAATAATAACAGTAATGATGATAATTGATAATAATAGGATGATGATGATGTCTTGAATAACAGGTTCTCTTTCAGGTATAGTTTTTTGGGCGTTTGTTTTGAGTGAGAGAGAGAAATAGGCGATTTTACTCACTTTGGAATCCCGAACCCAAAGGACGCAGGAAAGGCCTTCAAATAATCCTCTTTGTATTTACATAATTATACTTGTTGCTCTCCTTCTCGCTTGTCTTAGGCGCTCATCTTGACTTTCAGAGTGTTACGCGCGCGCAAACGCACATTCACTTCCAATGTACACAGTACACCTAACACGTACTGTACACCTGTCAGCAATACACTAATGATCTCTTACAGTTTCGGACTATTAAAGCCAATGAGAAGAAGAGAGAGAAATATCCAATGATTCAGTAAAGAAAAGCTGTTCAAACTAAGAAACTTTGGACATATTCAGAGTTGACGCACAACTTATAGACCTTATTATTGTGCTGTGGTCGGGAGAGCGGGAAATGGGTCACAAAATCTTGAAATTTAAACTGAAATCAAAATGACCGACTGTTATGGAAGCGGACAACGTCAAGAAAAATGCAAAAAATGAATCTAAAGAAACTGTTATTTCACAAGAGAACGGAACACAAACAAGGAGTGTATATAAGAAAGAAAATAACAGATAGTCTGCATGGAAAAAAATATACATATAAAAAGGAAAACGAGGATGTCTTTGTTTTATGGCGGGAAGCCTTCTAGACCGTGGTAGGGAGCTTACGGACATCATCGTTTGTTTTCGCCCCAAAATTCAATCCCTCTTGCCTGACACCGGCAGCTATAGAGAAGTGTGAAGAGAGGGGGAACTTAGGAAGGGGGTGGAAGAAGAAGAAGGGAACTTTCTAAGGCAGAACTTCTCTGGGATGAAGGCCTGGTTTACCGTGCTTATAGTGTTTTGTAAACAATAGACCATCTTCCTCTCCTCTAGTGCGCGGGACTAGCGCCTTTTCCCATTTCTTTTGTTTGGTTGTTTATTGGTGTGGTCTAGATGCCGTGTTGGAAATTGAAATAGTAAATAGTTATTATTAATTAAAATGACACGCATATCTCCCTTCGTCTGTCTGTATTTCTTAACGCTAGGTTTATTTTCAATAGTACTAGATTCTACATTTCGCGTGTAAACATCAAAACTAAGTCGATAGAAGGGGATTGCTGCTTCTTATCACTCTTAAGTAGATACATAAACAAAGTGTGTGTGTGTGTGTGAGAGAGAGAGAGAGAGAGAGAGAGAGAGAGAGAGAGAGAGAGAGAGAGAGCACTGACAAGCTGATTCTCCCTCGCTCTGTATTCACTTATGGTATCGCCAAGAATTCTTATATATATCATTTCTAGATACCAGCCGAATTGCTTCCTAATTTTGCAGTAAAGTTCTTCCTATAAAAAATGCAATTTATCGTCTGATTCGAAGCAAATGATTTTTGTCCTGGAACGATGAATTTCATTTCACAAAACCATTCTGAAATGAAATGGACGTTTTCAATTTCAGGAATCCGCTGCCGGTTTAGACGATTATCTTCCTTCTCTCTTTTTTAATTCCCGAGTTTTCCTTCTGTTCCCCAGTTCTTTCATTTAATGACTTCCACACCTGATTCTCCCTTCATTCCCAGGTCCGTTTTCCCTGTTAACAGAGCGATTACTTTTTCCGGGGTGTTTCCTGACTTCGTGCTTTAGACCGATCTTAAAAGAACTACCTCTTTTTTTTTTTTTTTGCCTGTCTGACTGCGTGATAGTGCAAGAAGCGTTGTTAGTTGTTTCATCTCTCTCTCTATTTCCCAACAGTGAATTTTGTTGGTCTAATACTTGTCGAACCTCATGATGTTTGCTTCTCTCTCTCTCTCTCTCTTACATCTCCAACCGTTCCACACCATCAATCAAAACCGCCTCTTTCAGAAAGGAAGCCTGTTTTGGTCGTACACAAGAGGAAGGGCATGACTGAAGAGAGAAGAGGAGTAAAGAGGGGAGGGGTTGGGGAAGCTCCTTCCCCCGAGGGGAAATCTTTCCCCCGAAAGGGGAAGAGAGAGGGGAAAAATGGTGAGGGGTGGAAACAAGGGAACTCTACTCTCCAGCGATGTCGACCGTGACGGGAGAAGGACGAACTCGTTTGGCAGATGGTTAAGACAAGCTGTTGATTATCCGTGAAGGGGAGAGAGAGAAGGGGGGGAGGGGGGAACAGGAGGACTCTGAGTGTGTGTGTGAGGGAGAGAGAGAGGAGAGGGGGGTGCTTTCTAAGTAGTAGTTTGGGCGGAGGACGTTTAAAAGTGAACATCGCTGAGAAATTCTGAAAGGATTGATAAAATCTCCTTCCATGTTGACAAAGAATTCTCTACCAAGCAACCCCAGGCTACGGGAGAACCAGTTGAACATGTTATTAAAAGAAATATGAGCGGTGAAGTAAAAGGAAGGATTATATCAAAACCTTCAGTGAGAAATTTTTTGTTTTAAATGGAATGGGATATTACCGTTAAAGAAAATACCTAAATGTCTACGCCAGTATGAGTTCGAACAGGCATATTTCAAGTCACCCTATGATGAGTATCGTATGTAATAATATCCACTGAACAGACGTGTTTACCTGTTGGTGCTTTCAGCACACAAAAGACACCTTCTCAGCATCTCTGAGCCAGAGGGAATCCTGTTTATGCTCTTAACTTGTTTATCGTCTCAAAAAGACAAAATCCCAGCATCTCTACGCCAGAGGGAATCATGTTCATGCTCTTAACTTGTTTATCATCTCAAAAAGACAGACTCCCAGCATCTCTCCGCCACACAGAATCAGTTTCTGTTACTCCGTCATCACGGGCAAATGACGGTCATCATTATCGTCATCACGTCGATCTGAATAATGACATAGGCAATTTACAGGGACCCTGTTGACTTAATCTGCAGATCTGGATCTTGCCTGCGCTTCAAAAATCATGCACGAACACAGCAGACAGCCGTTTCTTTTCTGCAAGCAATCGCGACGCTGCAACGAGGCAAGACACGCTTGGCGCTAGTCCAAGCAATTATATCCAGTACGTTGGGCGCAAGGGCAGACGAACGAGTCTTGTACGTGTCAATTTTTACCACAGTTCTGAGGTACAAGTATGAGTCTTGTTTTATATTTTTTTCTGGGGTCGTTATTTTTTTTTTAGAAAGGAGAGTTTGTTGCTCAATAAAAAAAAATCACGCCAATAAAAACAAACAAAGCACAATAATTAAGTAGATAAACAATTAATAGACAGACAAATAAATAATATATATCAATAAATCTGTTTATCAATAACATCCACTGGACAGTGACACATCTCAACAATTCCTCCAAGATCCCTGGGTCTACATTTGGCGCCAGTCCAAAAGACATCGTCAGCTGAAATGCCTGAAGGGGCAAGAAAAATATTTGAAAGCAAAAGCACAAACGAGTGAGAAGGGTCAAAAGCCGAGAAGCCGAGCCGATGGTGGGTGATAGCGAAGCTGATAGCGGCTGCTGATGCATCAGGTGAAAGTAAAAAGAGAGAGAGAGAGAGGTCACGAGGCCACAGAGGTCAGCGAATGGGAAAAGAATCTCGCCCGTTCGTTGCCAAGTAGAAACTGACATCTCTGGAGTGGATTTTTTTTTTTCGATAACTTCAGCGAATGGCATTCACGACGATGTCAGTTCTGTGCATCATCAAGAAACTTTACAGAGGACATCATCTGTTACATCAGAGCAATGCAATGCACGATGATGTCACTTCCGCACATCGCGAAGAAACTTCACAGAGGACATCACTCGTGACATCAGACCAATGAAATACATCAAGTTTAGAAAGAGCCCTAGAAGCAGTCAGAACCAGTTCTCAGTTGTCATGAGCGATTTATGCTAACATTTGATGATAAATTCAACATTTATCTTTTTTTTAAGAATAAGACATCAAATTCGAGAAAAGAAGTTATAAAAAAATAACCTAGAGGACCGCCGTGACAAAAAAAAAAAAAAAAAAAAAACAGCAGCCAGACCTAAATGCGAGAAAGAAAATGTGTAAAAAATCGAAGAGGAGGAAGAAGGAGGAGGAGAAAAAAAAGAAGAAGGCGAAGAAGAATAAGAAGGAGAAGAAAAAGAAGAAGAAGAAGAATAGGAGGAGGAGGAGTCAACGAACTCAAGAGGCGACGGAGCCGGGGTATGCAAATCAAGGAAGTCATCAAAAGAGAAGAATGAGACTTTATTTGAAGCAACGCGACGCGAAGAAGAATCGCCGATGATTGTGGGGGAAAGGGAAGAAAAGAAGATAAGAGGAAGAGAAAGGAACAAGTACTTCACTGAACAGCGGAGAAAGGAGACGGACCAAATAAAAAAAAAATTACAATTCCATGTAGAAACAAAAGAAGTAGCAGAGGCGTCATTGTGAAAGTTTGCGCACCCGCGCGTGCGCGTGTCCGAGGGAGGAGTGCGGGTGTTTATCTCCACATAATTTTTTTTCTTTTACCAGGGCGTAAAAACATTTGAAAGGAACTATTTTTTTCTAAAGGGTTTTAAGCTGCTTGCAATGAATAATAGGGCGCCATTGCACCCCAGATCAAGGTGTATTGTCATAAGGAAAACGCACGTACGCATGCACGCGCGCGCACACAGAAACACCATATATATATATATATATATATATATATATATATATATATATATATATATATATATATATATATATATATATATATATATATTTCAATCTATTTATTGTTTTTTCTATGCTAATAATTTCCTATTACCCTCTGTCACTTCTTTCAAACGAGCACCATAATAATGATGATGATAATAATAATAATAATAATAATAATAATAATAATAATAATAATAATAAAACAATTCGCATAATCCAGCCATTTTGTTCATCAAATCTTGAGTCAAAGAAGGTCTTCTTCCTTCTATTAATAATAATAATAATAATAATAATAATTAATGAATGTCCTCAAACCTTCCCTAATGAATGTCCTCAAACGAGAAAAAAGAGGGCGAAAAAAAGAAAACAGACAAAGCAATAACTGCAATGAGAACTGTGATAATTAGAGAATAAGAAAAAAAAAACGTACAAAGACGGAAGTAAACAGGAAATAATCAGATTAAACCTCGTTTTAAGAAACCGATTCGCTAAAACCGGGGAATCCTCATATCATCAGAACACACAGCAATTGAAACAGTCAAATGTGAGAGAGAGAGAGAGAGAGAGAGAGAGAGAGAGAGGGGGAGGCGGGCATCAGAGTGAAGTACTGGGAAGAATTATTGTTGCCAAACTTTCGGACGGATAAAACTCCCCAAGGTAAAAGTTTAACTGGCTCTATCAAATATAGATTTTAGAGAGAGAGGTCCAGACTTCAGTCGTTCAATTCCTCTCTTCTTTTTATCTTTTAGAATGAGTTCTTGTTAATTGTTCTTGTCTCTCTCTCTCTCTCTCTCTCTCTCTCTCTCTCTCTCTCTCTCTCTCTCTCTCTCTCTCTCTCTTAAGAAGAGTGTCATGGCAACGCACAAGAAAAAGAGCAATAACATTTATTTTTACTTTTTGTTAACAAAACCGAGAAGGGCAGATAATCCCAAAGAAACTAGAGCAGGATATCCCCGAATACCCGTGCTTTCCTAATGGACGAGATGGCTTCAGTGGCAACAAATCCTTAACGACGATTTATCAACAAGGTGGCTTGCATACAACAATCAAGTTTATCAAATTCTGTTCATTCGTTCTTGAGAAATCATTGGAACACAGGACATACGCAGGCACTTATACACACGCATAGTGAAATCATGTATTCATTCATATATATGAGTATGTATATATATGTGTATATATATACATACATACATATATATAATATATATATATATATACACACATACCTCTTTGTATTAATTACATTTTTTCCCCCACTGAAAACTTACAACAAGCTTCAGTAAATGTTAAAATAACGAAAAAATTGCAAACATTCAAAGGATAAAAAAAAAACAGCTTAACTTGAAAGGAATATCGCAACAGTTTACTTCCTCAAGGGACTCGGAAAGAGATAAGGAAGGCTGGAGAGCTTTCGTGCGTCTGCGATCAAAGGGAATCTTTTAAACGCAAAGCCACCGTCCCTCTTGAGAGCCTACAGAGAGAGAGAGAGAGAGAGAGAGAGAGAGAGAGAGAGAGAGAGAGAGAGAGAGAGAGAGACTGGCAGACAGACAGACGGAGAGAGAGAGGGAGAGAAAGAGACAGACAAACGGAGAGAGAGAGAGAGAGAGTTCGATAAGCGAACTTGAAATAACAAAGTTGATTCACTAATGTAGGTCTTCCCTTGGTCTAATTCTTCGTGCCATTTTCGTATGATGGAAACATCATACGAAAATGGAAACAGTTTTAAACTTCTCTCTCTCTCTCTCTCCCCCTCTCTCTCTCTCTCTGGAAAGTGGGAATGGCCAGCAACTCTAACTCCACACCAGTAAACGATTTGCCGAACGAATATTTTGTAAAAGTTTCGACGCGATCTTCTCACTGACCAGCAAATTTGAATCTGCAAATTATTCTGTTGCCTCCAAATATTCCTTCCCCTCCTCCTTACTCTTCTTCTTCTTCTTATTATTATTATTTAAAAAGATCCAGTATTGAGCCATAAACAAAACCATCTGCGTGTGGGACAAAGAATGGCAGCCGAGGAACTGGAAAATCATTCCTACTCAGGAATTCAAAGGAATCTTAAAACTCTGTGAAATAAAAGCCAGTTTAGTGACGATTCCCTCCATATTCGTCGAAGACTATGCTGCTCTCCATACTGCATTCTTTATTTCTCCTCGTCATGTCTCCTTTTACACACACACACACACACACACACACACACACACACACACACACAGAAGAACGCGCGCACACTTCGTTTTTACGTGAATACCTTTCAATAAACACGTCGACAAGCGCCATTTGACGTAACCAGGTTTTCTAGTATACCACCCGTTCTTACCTTGCTTTCCAATTTTACTTTTGCTTTCTTTTGCACACTCTCTCTCTCTCTCTCTCTCTCTCTCTCTCTCTCTCTCTCTCTCTCTCAACACACTTTCTCTAGAGTAAATGTACGTTTGTTGTGTCGCATAATTATTAATTATTGACTGATTGATTGATTACGGCTACTAAAACTGGCGTCACAACTCACATAATATACTTAGAATGCCGATCACTTGAATCGAAAAAAAATGGGGGGGGAAATTGTTCTTCTATATCAGAATGAAGGGACAGTTAACATACAATTTTTATTCAGGAAAATTAAGAACAAAAACTGAATTTTCGCTGGAAATAAATAAGGACTCTATATGTTCTGTCGAAATATATTAAAAGAGAATACCAATTACTCAACGGTTCTATATCAAGTCACCGATTACTTAAAGACTCATTTGATTTTTGATTGATTTCTATCACGGTTTTGTCAAAATCTAACGGAACATACAAAAGTGAGTTAACAAATGACTGCCACAGCCTGTTATCTTATCTAAAGGACTTCAGCAAAGTATGCTTGATTTTTAAGCATTTATACAAAAATATTCACATATTCCAAATTGTATTTACATTTATTCTTGAGTAAGAATTATTCTTTCAAGACACTTATTTGATCACACCCGTTTCCTTCTCTCTCTCTCTCTCTCTCTCTCTCTCTCTCTCTCTCTCTGTATTTAAACAAAAATATTCAAATATTCCACTGTGTATTTACATTTGCTCTTGAGTATGTGGTATGCATTCAAGACATCTTATGACAGCCGTCTCCTTTCTCTCTCTCTCTCTCTCTCTCTCTCTCTCTCTCTCTCTCTCTCTCTCTCTCTCTCTCTCTCTCTCTCTCTCTGTCCTTTTCCATCTGGGAGTCATCAGTCTTTCCTTTCAAAAAGTGAGGGCTGAGATATATTGAGGGATCCCTCTTCCCTCAAATCTGGCCCCCTTCCCCCTCCGGCGAACTTTCCCCCATTTTCAGCTTTGTCTATTTCGCATCAATTATTCATGGCTCTCTCTCTCTCTCTCTCTCTCTCTCTCTCTCTCTCTCTCTCTCTCTCTCTCTCTCTCTCTCCTATCATTCAGGACGTGAAAATTAAAAGGGTTATCAGGATGTCTTAAGATACTCCTGGTATTGGAGATTCTCTCTTACATTCCACTTCCCCTCTCTCTCTCTCTCTCTCTCTCTCTCTCTCTCTCTCTCTCTCTCTCTCTCTCTCTTCTTCTTCTTCTTCTTCTTCTTCTTCCCGTCTGTCCCGCTTCTCTCCTCCTCCTCCTCAACTTAAAGATCCATTTGTTAACTTAGCTTAACCATGTTGAGCGTCGAGGGGGCAAAACGGAGAATCACTATTTCCACCATGAAGTCCTCTTGTTACAAAGGTGTTAATCGCTCCACAGGGAATTATAGCACTTATTCCTTTAGATCACAACGGTGAGAATCACTGAAGAGCTGAGGACACGGGCAACTCGATATTTTTCTTGGTATTTCCGCTCTTTTGCCTTCTATTTCTTTTTCGGTCTCCCTAGCGAGACGGGGCATTAATAGCACCGAAAGCTCTGTGTAAGAGATTTGCCAATTGCCAACTCTAAGTGCAACCTAGGGGAGTAGATTATGTATGTATGGATGGATGTATATATATATATATAAAATATATACATACACACACACATATATATATATATATACATACATAGAGAAAGAGGGGAAACACTTATTCAAGATAATTACAACTGAAATATTGTGACAAGAAAAACGAAATCAGGAGGTAATCATTGACACTTCATTGACTGATAAAAGCACATTCAGCAGAAACTTGAATTTCCCCATCCATCATCTCGCGAATACCAGCGCCCATACAGTCCGGCGACGAGCAAATCAGAAACAGGACCCTCGGTGGATACAGTGAGTTTTGGGTAACTAGAGACGCTGTACAGACTATTTTCAGCGAGGCTGAAGTTCCTGTAGACCAAAGTAGGGTACACACAGATTGTGTCGAAGGAACAACTCAGCTCGAATGCTCCGAAGGTGTCGCTTTCCGGAAGCCCTTCCTCGACGTGCGTGCAGGTTCTGACGTCATTCGTCTGGCACCAGAGAACGGCGCAGATCTGCGAGTAGATGTGGAAGGAGGGCAGATCTCCCAGAACCGGCCCGCTGTAGGCTACGAGGCTGTAGTTGAGCTTCCCCGTCGGGTAGTAGGAGAGTTCACAGCAGAGGCCGTCGGCGTGACAGGCCTCGGCCTGTTGGAGGGCGTCTCCATCGTGCACGAGGGGCACGTTGGCATACTTCGAAACGTCGTCAAAGTAGATGGCGTGGTGTCTGTTCTGGCTTCTGCCGCCGTGTTCCTCTGCATCAAACGGCTTCTGAATTCTGCTGCCGTGTTCCTCTGCATCAAACGGCTTCTGCCTTCTGCTGCCGTGTTCCTCTGCATCAAACGGCTTGTGACTTCTGTTGCTTCTTCCGTGCTCCCTTCTGGAACCTCCCAAGAAGTGCTCCTCTTCAGACGCAAAAGTGTCCACCTCCGAAATCAGGAGCCTCGATCCAGAATCCACATCGGCAACGTAGGTGACTTCCCGGTCGGTCAACCCCCGGTAAATCCCAGAGCCCAGCTTCGAATTTTCCGGGCTGTGGTACCCTGACACTAGAAGGTTCACCCCCATATCTCGGCTCCACGCATTCTGAACTGACGTTGCTGCAAGAAAATAGCTCATTTATATATACATTTATTTATATATATACAGTCGACCCCCGGTATTCATGGGGGACGTGTACCACAACGCCCCACGAATAGCTAAAAATGCTTTGAACAGCTTATTTTGATAGTTCAAACACAAAAAAACCATCTAAAATGCTTATACCCGAGTACTTAAATAGCTTTATCACAAAAATTGCATTTAGTCATGAAAATGATACGAAAATACAGTAATCAGTGAATATTTCTCAGTGAAAAATACCGCGAATAGGTGAATTTTCCGCGAATACTGTCTATACATGTTCCATAAGGAAATGCACGAATCGGTGAGTCCACGAACCCGGAGCCGCAAATATTCGGGGATCGACTGTACACACACACACACACACACACACACACACACACACACACACACACATATATATGTGTACATTTATATATACATATACAACAATGTTTTTTCATTACCTAGGTAGAAAGGAAGAATATCAATCCAAGCCGTACTCATGGCCACGTCATGTACACTGTACTTTAGAACATTGAACCACCCAGGATGCAGGAAGGCAATGTCGAAGCAAATCTGCAACAGTAAGAAGAAAAATGTTTGCTCTCCTCAGTCCACAGAACTTATCAAGAAATCATCTATCTTGAGGAATGCACCTCATTTTCAATTCACCTAAAATGGGGAGGAAATGAATGTTTATTAAAATTCGCAATTATCACGAATGACCTTTTTCTACAGGCTGTTAAAAATGTGGAATTATTTTACTTATTTAAATCAGGCAACACAGACATTGAACATAAACTCTGTGTAACTGATGTTACAGTATCTATACAACTGACCTTTCAAGCACCTATACAGCTGATACGGTATCTATACAACTGACCTTTCAAGCATCTATACAACTGATACAGTATCTATACGACTGACCTTTCAAGCATTTATACAACTGATACAGTATCTATACGACTGACCTTTCAAGCATTTATACAACTGATAGAGTATCTATACAACTGACCTTTCAAGCATCTATACAACTGATACAGTATCTATACAACTGACCTTTCAAGCACCTATACAGCTGATAGAGTATCTATACAACTGACCTTTCAAGCATCTATACAACTGATACAGTATCTATACGACTGACCTTTCAAGCATCTATACAACTGATACAGTATCTATACAACTGACCTTTCAAGCATCTATACAACTGATACAGTATCTATACGACTGACCTTTCAAGCATTTATACAACCGACAGATTATCTATACAACTGACCTTTCAAGCATCTATACAACTGATACAGTATCTATACGACTGACCTTTCAAGCATTTATACAACCGACAGATTATCTATACAACTGACCTTTCAAGCATCTATACAACTGATACAGTATCTATACGACTGACCTTTCAAGCATTTATACAACCGACAGATTATCTATACAACTGACCTTTCAAGCATCTATACAGCTGATAGAGTATCTATACAACTGACCTTTCAAGCATCTATACAGCTGATAGAGTATCTATACAACTGGCCTTTCAAGCATCTATACAACTGATACATTATCTATACAACTGACCTTTCAAGCATCTATACAACTGATACAGTATCTATACGACTGACCTTTCAAGCATTTATACAACCGACAGATTATCTATACAACTGACCTTTCAAGCATCTATACAACTGATAGAGTATCTATACAACTGACCTTTCAAGCATCTATACAACTGATACATTATCTATACAACTGACCTTTCAAGCATCTATACAACTGATACATTATCTATACAACTGACCTTTCAAGCATCTATACAACTGATACATTATCTATACAACTGACCTTTCAAGCATCTATACAACTGACCTTTCAAGCATCTATACAACTGATAGAGTATCTATACAACTGACCTTTCAAGCATCTATACAACTGATACAGTATCTATACAACTGACCTTTCAAGCATCTATACAACTGATACATTATCTATACAACTGACCTTTCAAGCATCTATACAACTGATACAGTATCTATACGACTGACCTTTCAAGCATCTATACAACTGATAGAGTATCTATACAACTGACCTTTCAAGCATCTATACAACTGATACATTATCTATACAACTGACCTTTCAAGCATCTATACAACTGATACAGTATCTATACGACTGACCTTTCAAGCATTTATACAACCGACAGATTATCTATACAACTGACCTTTCAAGCATTTATACAACCGACAGATTATCTATACAACTGACCTTTCAAGCATCTATACAACTGATACAGTATCTATACGACTGACCTTTCAAGCATTTATACAACCGACAGATTATCTATACAACTGACCTTTCAAGCATCTATACAACTGATACAGTATCTATACGACTGACCTTTCAAGCATTTATACAACCGACAGATTATCTATACAACTGACCTTTCAAGCATCTATACAGCTGATAGAGTATCTATACAACTGACCTTTCAAGCATCTATACAGCTGATAGAGTATCTATACAACTGACCTTTCAAGCATCTATACAACTGATACATTATCTATACAACTGACCTTTCAAGCATCTATACAACTGATACAGTATCTATACAACTGACCTTTCAAGCATTTATACAACCGACAGATTATCTATACAACTGACCTTTCAAGCATCTATACAACTGATAGAGTATCTATACAACTGACCTTTCAAGCATCTATACAGCTGATAGAGTATCTATACAACTGGCCTTTCAAGCATCTATACAACTGATACATTATCTATACAACTGACCTTTCAAGCACCTATACAACTGATACAGTATCTATACAACTGACCTTTCAAGCATCTATACAACTGATACAGTATCTATACCACTGACCTTTCAAGCATTTATACAACCGACAGATTATCTATACAACTGACCTTTCAAGCATCTATACAACTGATACAGTATCTATACGACTGACCTTTCAAGCATTTATACAACTGATACAGTATCTATACGACTGACCTTTCAAGCATCTATACAACTGATACAGTATCTATACGACTGACCTTTCAAGCATCTATACAACTGATACAGTATCTATACGACTGACCTTTCAAGCATTTATACAACCGACAGATTATCTATACAACTGACCTTTCAAGCATCTATACAACTAATACAGTATCTATACGACTGACCTTTCAAGCATCTATACAACTGATACAGTATCTATATGACTGACCTTTCAAGCATCTATACAACTGATACAGTATCTATACAACTGACCTTTCAAGATCTACACTGTATCTATACAACTGACCTTTCAAGCATCTATACAACTGATACAGTATCTATACAACTGACCTTTCAAGCATCTATACAACTGATACAGTATCTATACAACTGACCTTTCAAGCATCTATACAACTGATACAGTATCTATACGACTGACCTTTCAAGCATCTATACAATTGATACAGTATCTATACAACTGACCTTTCAAGCATCTATACAACCGACAGATTATCTATACAACTGACCTTTCAAGCATCTATACAACTGATACAGTATCTATACGACTGACCTTTCAAGCATTTATACAACCGACAGATTATCTATACAACTGACCTTTCAAGCATCTATACAACTGATACAGTATCTATACAACTGACCTTTCAAGCATCTATACAACTGATACAGTATCTATACAACTGACCTTTCAAGTATCTATACAACTGATACAGTATCTATACAACTGACCTTTCAAGCATCTATACAACTGATACAGTATCTATACAACTGACCTTTCAAGCATCTATACAACTGATACAGTATCTATACGACTGACCCTTCAAGCATCTATACAACTGATACAGTATCTATACGACTGACCTTTCAAGCATTTATACAACTGATACAGTATCTATACGACTGACCTTTCAAGCATTTATACAACTGATACAGTATCTATACAACTGACCTTTCAAACATCTATACAACTGAACAGTATCTATACAACTGACCTTTCAAGCACCTATACAGCTGATAGAGTATCTATACAACTGACCTTTCAAGCATCTATACAACTGATACAGTATCTATACGACTGACCTTTCAAGCATTTATACAAATGATAAAATATCTATACAACTGACCTTTCAAGCATCTATACAACTGATACAGTATCTATACAGCTGACCTTTTAAGCATTTATACAACTGATATAGTATCTATACAACTGACCTCTTAAGCATCTATACAACTAAATAGTATCTATACAACTGACGTTTTAAGCACCTACACAACTGATATTACAGTATCTATAAAACTGATGTTTTCAGTATCTATAAACTGACGTTTCAAATATCTATACAACTGACGTTTCAAGTCTCTATACAACTGACGTTTCAAATATCTATACAACTGACGTTTCAAGTATCTATAAACTGACGTTTCAAATATCTACACAACTGACGTTTCAAGTATGCATAATTAAAAACTCCGCCAAATCAAATGTATGAACATTATTATTATTATTATTATTATTATTATTATTATTATTTGTGAAAAAAACCACGATTCTGTTAGTGGAAATATATACTAAAAACATAAATTTTAGATATGTTTTTAATATGTATTTACAATATCATTGCGGATTTCTTCATTTCAGTGACTTGTGTGATTATGAGATTATTATTATTATTATTATTATTATTATTATTATTATTATAAATGCACAAACCTATGAAAGCTTTACAGATTTTTATACAGATTCATAATTTTACTCAAGAGCTCACACAGAAAAAATACAGGTCGGTTATTTTATTTTATTTTTTTATTTATTTATTTATTTATTTTTGCAGTCCGACCCTTGACGTGGGTAGGATCTATAAAGAAGACCTGTAATAACAGAAGTAATTTGGGATCAAAACATTTGCTCAAAAAAAAAAAATGTTGTCTGCGTTATAAACAGGCTAATATATACCTTTGCCATTTCGTTAGTAAAAGTGTAGATCACTCCCCTGAAAGGTTAATTAACAGGTTTTGCAATACAGGTGAAACCTTGTGTTTCTCTCTCTCTCTCTCTCTCTCTCTCTCTCTCTCTCTCTCTCTCTCTCTCTCTCTCTCTCTCTCTCTCTCTCTCAGTTTGAGGGCGTTACAATATACTCACACTCATCACACTGCTTGTATCATACAGGTTTTGCAATACATGTGGAGCCTTGTGTTTGTTTCTCTCTCTCTCTCTCTCTCTCTCTCTCTCTCTCTCTCTCTCTCTCTCTCAATCCCAAGAACAGCCTCTTTTCCCACCTGTAGCGTAAACGTGACGTTGAAATCGGTCGTGAAAAGGGCGCTTTCATCAGGTTCCAACCCAGGGTAAAACGATGGCTCCACGAACAGATTTTTCTTTCTGTATCTGCAAAGGAAGAAGGAATATAGAATTTAGGCCAAATGTCAAGCGCTGGGACCCACGAGGTCATTCAGACCTGAAACGGAAAGCGTTGCGACGACCTCTGATGAGGTCTTTCGGCGCGGAACGGGAAACTGACAGTAATTCGAACTTCCAAAAAATATTGTGGCGTTCATATGAAAGAAGTAACGTAAAGTAATAGGAAGTACCTTGCAATCACACCACAATGCCTTGCAATTACACCACTATACCTTGCAATCACACCACTGTACCTTGCAATCACACCACAATACCTTGCAATGACACCACTATACCTTGCAATTACACCACTATACCTTGCAATCACACCACTGTACCTTGCAATCACACCACTGTACCTTGCAATCACACCACAATACCTTGCAATAACACCACTACCTTGCAATCACACCACTGTACCTTGCAATTACACCACAATACCTTGCAATGACACCACTATACCTTGCAATGACACCACTATACCTTGCAATGACACCACTATACCTTGCACTCACACCACTGTACCTTGCAACGACACCACTATACCTTGCAATGACACCACTGTACCTTGTAATGACACCACTATACCTTGCAGTCACAACACTGTACCTTGCAATCACACCACAATACCTTGCAATGACACCACAATACCTTGCAATGACACCACAACACCTTGTAATCACAACACTGTACCTTGCAATGACACCACTATACCTTGCAATCACACCACTATACCTTGCAATCATACCACTATACCTTGCAATCACACCACTACACCTTGCAATGACACCACTATACCTTGCAATCACACCACTGTACCTTGCAATGACACCACTACACCTTGGACTCACACCACTGTACCTTGCAATGAAACCACTATAGCTTGCAATGACACCACTATACCTTGCAATTACACCACTATACCTTTCAATCACACCACTATACCTTGCAATTACACCACTATACGATGTACAGTAACCACACCATAGTACCTTGCACTCACACCACTATACCTAGTAATCACACCACTATACCTTGCAATCACACCACAGTACCTTACAATCACACCACTATACCTTGCAATCACACCACTTTACCTAGCAATCACACCACTATACCTTGCAATCACACCACAGTACCTCACAATCACACCACTATACCTTGCAATCACAACTCCATTTCTGTCGAAAACAACCTGGGTGTTGTAGTGGATATAGCCCGATTTGGGGCAGTCCCTCGAAGTGTCCATGGCATTGTTGTAGGGGTTTCGGACGTCTGGGGAGCAAGGGCTGGCCTCTGCAACACCCACCACGATGTACATCTTGTTCTCGACGGCAGAGCAACTCAAGTTTCGAACGGCCTGGAAGAACAACAAGCAAATAGGCTTCTTCTCAAGATTCAAACGGCATGCAAAAACGACACGCGAATTGATGTACCTATATGCAACACGTGAATTGATTCCTTAAGTCTTGAATGGCCTGGAAGAACAACGCACAAATTGGTTTCTTAAGCCTTGAACGGCCTGCAAAAACAACACACAAAATGGTTTCTTGAGTCTTGAACGGCCTGCAAAAACAACACACAAAATGGTTTCTTGAGTCTTGAACGGCCTGGAAAAACAAGATACTAATTGATTTCTTAAGTCTGGAACGGCCTGCAAAAACAAGATACTAATTGATTTCTTAAGTCTGGAACGGCCTGCAAAAACAAGATACTAATTGATTTCTTAAGTCTGGAACGGCCTGCAAAAACAAGATACTAATTGATTTCTTAAGTCTGGAACGGCCTGCAAAAACAAGATACTAATTGATTTCTTAAGTCTGGAACGGCCTGCAAAAACAAGATACTAATTGATTTCTTAAGTCTGGAACGGCCTGCAAAAACAAGATACTAATTGATTTCTTAAGTCTGGAACGGCCTGCAAAACAAAACAAGATACTAAGTCTGAAAAACAAGATACTAATTGATTTCTTAAGTCTGGAACGGCCTGCAAAAACAAGATACTAATTGATTTCTTAAGTCTGGAACGGCCTGCAAAAACAAGATACTAATTGATTTCTTAAGTCTGGAACGGCCTGCAAAAACAACACACAAATTGATTTCTTAAACCTTGAACGGCCTGCAAAAACAACACACAAATTGATCTCTGCTAACTGCCTACCCTTCTTAAAAAAAAAAAAATTAAGGTTGAACTTTTGATCTGCTGTAACAAGAATGTTGAGAGTGCCTGATTTTTCCCTATTTCAGTAATATTTTAATAAATAAACGAAGCCATTGCTTACTGCGGAGTTGACGAAACAGCCGAATTTCTCAAGAAGGACAGATTATTATCATAACAAACGAAACTTATTAGGATGTAAGATACAACACAATTTACAATTGATGACATATGGAGAGATCCAATTCTAAAAAAGCATGAGAGATTTCTCTTATTGAATGAGAACCTCAGGAAGAAAATCGGCATTGCAAGCATCAAATATCCCAAAGCAGGAAAAGATAAAGCTAGTGTGAATACTAACAACGACATTTGCTGGGTCCACTGGCGTAGTGCAGGGCACGACGCCGAGACCTGGATCAGGGACGTATTGCATCAAGGAGAACATTTCCTCCGGTTGCAGAAAGTGCATATCCAATCCGGTCAGGCCATACTCCGGTGCTACGAGGATGTCCGCGCCCTTGAGAATGCAACAAAAGAAAATGAATAAAAAAAATCTAAAAGAAATAAGCACCACAACACATAAAGCAATTAATTATTACTGTCCATTCAGACCTTTTTATCTTTTTTAAGTACTCATTTCTCTTTATCAGAGTCACAATGATTCATCTTCTGTGGTCTTCACATGACAACGAAATACAATTTTTTTTTTCTCTTATCGATATGGACATTAAAGAAAAGCGGTTCTGTCGATGCTGGCTGACAAACTGAGATGATGATAAGTTTTATAAAGCAAACATCTGTTGTATTTACATCTTCAGCAAGATGTGTACTGTCACTGACCTTCCCACGGAGATAATGAAACCAAGCTTCAGAATACAAAAAACTCTATGATCAAGTTTCAGAGAACAATAAACTCTACAATCAAGTATCAGAATACAGCACTGTAAACTTAATAATCAAGCTTCAGAATACATCAAACTATATAATCAAGTGAACTTGAGGTACAAAAAAAAAAAAAAAGGAATGGAAAGGGCTGCAGCTACGGGCCGAAGGGACGCCGCTAAGAACCTTGAGTAACTCCGGCTTGAGGCGCACCGACGGCCCTACTTCCCCCCCGCCCCCCAACCCCCAACGGTGATCGTACATGAGATGACGGACGAATTCTAAATCCCCTGGCACCTTTTTGTCATCAATCAAAGCCTTGACAGCTCTGACGAGAGACAAGACAATCAACAGACCTTCGTCTTGGCCTCAGCTGCGTATTCGGCGATTATCCTGGAGTTCTCCCGGACTATCTCTTCGCCTCCGTCTTTCCAGTCAACGTACGGTTCGTATTCCAGTACGGCTCCCACGTACGTCACTTTGATGCCCCTATCTTTAGCGGCCAAGACGTCGTCTGGGGGGAAATGGAGGGCAAAACGAGGTCTTTAAGTTTCCTCTCATCTTAGTTTGCTCATCGAGGCGGAGGACGCCATTCTGGTACAAGGCCAACTTGATATATAAACGTAATTTTAGTTTCCCGTTTGTAAATGGGCATGATGAAGTCAGATAACATTATACATCGACTGAAATGTTTTGGGGCGGGAGAGTTATTCAGTAACATTATAGATCGATTGAAATGATTTGTAGATTCTGTATTTACGTTACATATTACACTAACATTCACTGAAGACACAGGGATCAACATTTCATGTAAGGCGAAGAAGAAGAAGAAGAAGAAGAAGGCAATGGATTCGCAGCAGTTATGCAACTTGAAACTGCAATTTCAACAGCCTCAGTGACCACTTACCTGATAGTCTCTCCGGAGTGGCTGCCTGACAACAGACAGCCGCTGCTATCGTTAGCGCCAAGGCAAAGATGGAACTCAGTTTTGGCTCCATAACTGCCAAGAAAGGAGTGGTTAGGGAATTCAACTTTGCCCCCTGCTTGCCCGAACATCTGTATATATACATATACGTATATATATATATATACACACACTCGTTCAAGCTACAAAAACATTCTGGAAAATATACCGCTATAAACCAGTTCTATTTGAACAAGAAAAGACCAATCATAGAAATCTCAGGAAGCAGAACAGTACCTGTGTCTTCATCGGCACCTGGGTGTAGAATAACCGTCACTCGACGCATCTCTTTAAGTAACCTGGATGATTCGCAATAAAATATTCTCACGCTTATCGCAGCGTATATGTGCCCCGAGAGAAGTAGAACAGATGGTGTTATTCACCTCAGGGACAGACTGATTATCTTTCAATGCCTTGCCAGCAAAATGATTTTATAATTTATAGGAATGCAATGGAATGTACTATTTAGGCCGAAGGTCAAGCAAGTGCTGGGACCTTTGTTGAGGTCATTCAGCGCTGAAAGGGAAACGGGGTTCAAAGAAGGTTTTATTAAAGGTGTAAAAGGAGAACCTTAGCGGCTGCACTAATAAACAATTGTCAGGAGAGAAAGAGACTAAAAACGGGTATACAGTAAAAGGAATGAAAGGGGTTGCAGGTAGGGGCCGAGGGGTGATGCCTGCAGTGCGCCGCACTAACAACCAACAACCCCCCGCCTACGGGGCGTATCACTGAAGTACGGAAAACAACTGAAGTATGGAATATAAGTTTTGCTGTTCTCAGCGACTTCTGACCTTTCAAGCATAAGCTAATGTCAGCGCTTACGTGAACGACTTTTTTTTTTTTTCTTATCGCGCCGAATTCGCTGAGACAGGCTGAGGTGAGTCCTTCCTGCTCCGACTCCTCGTCAGCGTGAGTCGCGATTCCCCGTGAGTCGACGTGAGTCATGAGTAGCGAGTCAGTGTGAATCATGAGTCGACTTGAGTCGCAAGTCAGCACAAAGCCAAGAGTCAGCATGAGTTGTGAGTCAGCGTTTGGGCGCGTTCGTTTCGATCGATTTCGTTCCCCCTCAACCGAATTCGCCGATCGATTGCTGGTACTCGCTCGTGCATTAACTGAGTGTTTTGCAATTGAAATTGATGGTTGATGGAATCGTCTATTTCCGTATTCCATCTAGATGCCGTTTGCTTCTTTTTTCTCTCATTTCCCTTGTACTTCACACGTTTTTGTATGGTATCTACTTTGTATTTAGATATTTTATTCTTTCTCTTCTTCTTTCACTTTTCCTGTTATTCTTCTATCTTTGAATTTTCAAGAATATGTGAACAAACAAGAAGATATTTTACACACGCGCGCACACACACACACACACACACACACACACACACACACACATATATATATATATATATATATATATATATATATATATATATATATATATATATATATATATATATATATATATATATATATATAAATGTATATATATATATATATATATATATATATATATATATATATATATATATATATATATATATATATGTGTGTGTGTGTATATCAAAATTTTTATACACGGCACCAAAATACGATCTCAATCTCCGCATCAGTTTTTTTGTTGATGATAATATTGTTATTCGTTTTGTCTCTCGGCGTGACAGCTAAATTTAGAATACATTTTTATCTGTTTATTAATCCATTGATTTATTTTTTTCTTTTTTAATAAGTGGGATCTCTTCCTTTCGCATTTCCCTTCACCCCTTCTTACTTATTCTTAATAAACACCTTAATATTCTTTGGAAGATTGAATTTCAGGTCAATGGTCTGTGTCGGGTAGTTCCATATGAATAGGGCTCATCCTCTGAATAATAATAATAATAATAATAATAATAATAATAATAATAATAATAATAATAATAATAATAATAATAATAATAACACAGTTAAATGCACAAATATGATGTCAAGATGTTAAAGAAATAAGTCTATCGACCACTGAAATCATCTATTTTTTCTCCGTTTAGTCTTCATCTCAGTACTACAGCTCATTTTCTGAATAATTTTAACATCTGAGCTCCGAATTTTGATTCGAAAATGACTGACCGTTTTGATATATACTGTATATATATATATATATATATATATATATATATATATATATATATATATATATATATATATATATATATATACATATATATATACTGTATATATATAAATTGGCGTTGCAATTTTTCAAGGTAAAGAGCTACTTTATGAAGCGAAGTCTGATGGTGTGAATGATGCATACTGTGAATTCCCTTTCACTGTCGTGTTGAAAGCCACTGTGCAATGTTGAAAACATTGACGTTTAGAGATAAACTACCAATGGCCTTCAAGATGATGTCCCATTGGAAAACAAATAAAAAAAAAAAAGCATCTTTCAGGTAGTAAAGAAAACCTCGCAGTTGCACTATGAAACAACTGTCAGGAGAAGATAGAGAAGAAGAAGGAAGAAAGGTATGGTGAAGGAATATATGTGTGTGTGTGTGTGTGTGTGTAAACATAAACAAAGATACACTCACCAATGCATCTCAACAAAAAGAGTAGAATTTTCTGAAGATTACGGCACTGTTGACACCAAATGTACACCTCCGCAATATGCACATATAACAAAGGAAAATAGTATCTCCATCAACAAGGCGAGATAACGTAATCATGGTGACGCTACGTAATTCGTTATAATACTACTTATCGTAACAGAACAATTTTACGAAGTCGATTGTCACATCTGTGAACTGCGCAAGCAAACTGCGCAGATGAATTTAATGATCCCTTGAAATCAGTTATACAATTCTTCTTATTATTATTTTAGGTCTAACTCGAACTGCGCAGATGAATATCTCGTCCCTTGAAATCAGTTATATAATTCTTCTTCTTCTTCTTCTTCTTCTTCTTCTTCTTCTTCTTCTTATTATTATTATTATTATTATTATTATTATTATTATTATTATTATATATTAGGTCTAACCCGAACTGCGCAGAACATTTTAATGTCCATTGAAATCAGTTACATAATTCTTCTTCTTCTTTTAAGTCCAACTCTTCTTGTTTTCAAGCTGTTCTTGCCGACACTGACACGACCAGTTTTTGTTATGAATGAGTCGAATTCAGGTCGATCACGAAAAAACGGCTGGCGGTAATATTTTCTTCTCCTGTTCTTCAAATTTTCGATTCTTTCGTGGCTTCGTTGGATATGTCCCAAGGAGGGTCGTAATTACATGTTACTGATTCATTTGCGGTGAGGGTTTACATGGGAACATGCCACCAGCATTTCTTAGCAAGTAAATCTTGAAGCTATCAGTTCATATATATATATATATATATATATATATATATATATATATATATATATATATATATATATATATATATATATATATATATATATACATTTTGTTTTAGTGTGTGTACGTGTATGTGTGTTTGAGAGAGAGAGAGAGAGAGAGAGAGAGAGAGAGAGAGGTGAAAAAACCCATCATATACTAGAATACTCCTTCGCTAGGTTCCAAAGATATATGTTTAGCGTGAAGGAATGGCATGATTAGACTTCGAAATAGTATGATTCATCCACACAAACACACACTCATACGCACACATACATACATGTATCACTGTGTTTCAAATGCATCCATTATTCAATGCGTGAATAATAGCGCATCACAGAGAAAGCATCAAACTCAATGGAGGACAGTCTGTTATGTTCCTCAGAAGGATGATTTTGTTGTCCTCAACGAGCTCTACCCACGCGCAATGAGAAGCATTTATGTAAAAAAACATAATCTCGTTTGGGTACCACCTTCAGCTTATCTCATTTACATCACAAAAAAAAAAAAAAACCTTTTTACATGGCCGTAGCCTCTTAATCAGTTTTTTGTTTCTTTATCAGAGTGTACTGAATGGTCGCAGTCTTTTACCAATTACGGAAATGAAAATATGGTGAAACTTTTAATTTTACGCTTATGTTGGCGTCAGCAACCAGATTTTCTGAACAGCGGCACCAACGTGTAAATGTGCCTCACTGTCGAATTTCTCAGTTCCAGGGTCCTTTATTCCCCACACCGTTGGACTGTGGAATAGTCTCCCTACTGAGGATGTCACACAATCGGAACTTCCTCAGAAGTTCAAGCAAAGTTGAAATGCATCACTACATTAATATAATTCTCCTTGCATTCTAAATAATTTAGTTATATTTTTATCTATTTACTTATTAATCTGTTCATTTATTCTTTTTTTTTCTTGTAACTGACTTCTTCTTTCTGTATTTCGTATTACCTTCTGTTACTTCTTTCTAATGGACGTCATATTCTTTGGAAGCTTGAATTTCAAGCCAGTGGCCCCTGTGGCTTCCATATGAATAGGGTTCATCTCCTGAATAATAATAATAATAATAATAATAATAATAATAATAATAATAATAATAATAATAATAATGTAAGATAAAAAAGCAAGTGGAATCACTAAAATCAGCTTCTTTCTACACGAACATAAAGTTTGCCTCTGTACTGACAACCCAAAAATTCTACAGATTTCCGAAAGGATCCCCTTGAGGGGAAGACGAAGACCCTCAGGTCTCCTTGTGACCTACATCACTGCCATCAAACCCCTATAGCCTGCAGAAAGTTTCTAAGCACTGTGATGTGCAAGAAACCTCAAAGCACCAACGGCATCTGGCATTTATACGTGGTCACCCCTCCATGTATTGATCAGACTCAGTGCTGATTGACTTCGAAATTCTCTGATCAAGAGGCAAGATGTTTAGCAAGTATACGGGCTGTCAAGATTGAAACCAGTCAGTCACTTGCTTAGAACAGAATAGAATATAGACTTTAGGCCAAAGGCCAAGCGCTATGACCTATGAGGTCATTCAACAGAAGGATACTGAGAGTAAGAAGGCTTGAAAGGTGTAACAGGAAGATAACCTCGCAGCTTCACTATGAATCAATTGTTAGGAGAGGGTGGAAAGTAAGATGGAAGAAAGAGAATATGAACGGAGGAACAGTAAAAGGAGTGAAGAGGTTACAGCTCGGGGCCGATGGGAAACTGCAAATAACCTGAAGTAATGCCTACAGTGCACCGCATGAGGTGAACTGACGGTACTATTCCCCCTACGGCATCGTTTCCTTAGAGGATTTCTTGAGAGGTTGCCCAAGGACCGTAGAAAGAATTGGGATCTCGAGCAAGAGCCCGTGCTGGCATAAGGGCATCTTAATCTAACAGAACAAGAAAATTCGTCTATATTGTCTGCACATTCGATTCAACAAAGAATTATCAAGCTATCTTTGATCCACATTAGCAAATACTTAGACCTGACAGTGTTTCCTGGTGAGCCAGTAGGCTAAAATGAAATGCAGATAAATAGTAAATAAACAGATGAATGAAAATACACGCCTCCCTCCCCCTCCCATTTCACTATATAACTATGTATGGTATATGTGAGTTAAATGTTGTTCGTTCCTTTTCAATAATTTTCAGTCGTTTTTTTTTTTAATTTAAATTTGCCCTTTTCAATATATTGCAGTCGTCTTTTCATTTTTATTTTTTTTTTTTTGCTTGTGCGCAATTCCTTGTCTCTGGTGTCTTTGATTTTATGTAATCTTTTGTCAAAGCAAAAGTTCTGTTTTAAATGTAAGTTTCTTTATAATAATAGTTACGCAAACGTTTCTTATTTAAAACTGTATCCTAGTTTTTCACTATGTCTTCATATCTGTTTGAAAATTGTTCAGCATTGCTTGGTGAAACTTTACAGCTCTCATGTAATAAGACTGGACTGATATACCTCTCACATGTCAACGCATTTTGTAAATCCCAAATAAAGAGAATAAGCTGAAAAATAACGACGTTCGGGCAAATATATTTCGGACTTCTCTTTGCCATTCATTGTGTTTAATTCGGCCTACCGATATTAAATAATTACCTGTCTACATAAGCTCTTACGATAAGTTTTCCAAGATAATGAAATCTGCACATGGAAAATATATAAGAGCATTTTGTACCTCTAGACTTGTGACTACACAGCATCATTTGCCAACCGCTCAAACCTCAGTTAAGATAAATTTACTGCATTAATAAGTCGATACGCGCCGAGGTGTGGTAATAGCAGCTGCGTGCAGCAGATTAGCAGATCACAGCAGATGGAAACTATAGTAAAGCCTCCCCTGCCTGCCCCTGTCTCTTGTCTCTGTCTGCTGTGCCGCTGCTGCTCCCTGCTGCTATCTGGCTTCGAAGGATCGGTCACGAGCAGAGACCAATATCTAAAGGGCATTTTGATATCCTTGCTGATCCAACGGCGTGGATTTTACTCGGGGAGAGAGACCTGTTTCTGATATTCTCGGACGGGAAATACAGCACACGCACGAACGCTCCGAAAGAAAAAGAATCGAGGCGTTGAATTACTTTTTTTTCTTTTCCATGAAAGAGGTGTGGCATCCTTGGTGGGAACTCGCTTGTCCAGGCTCTCTCTCTCTCTCCTCTCTCTCTCTCTCTCTCTCTCTCTCTCTCTCTCTCTCTCTACACGCATCTCGCTGGCTGCTATACAAAAAGTTTCGTTCACTCCAAAATGCTTCGCGTCGTTAACGGCCTATGATTCAGCTGGAAAACCTTGTCAGGCTCTCCTGCTAATCTCGCGGGCCTGCATACCAATCGCGTATAGCCCTTTGCTTTTTAAGGTTACGTCCAAACAAAGGCTTTTTCTCTGGCTATCCAGAAATGAGCGTCATTTACGAGACAAACAGGAAACAGTCTCATAATATTTTATCAACTTGGGCGAATAGTAGCAACCAATAAACGATGTTCCAGCCAGTTTCCTTTCTAGCATAACAAAGGAAATGCAAGCTCGGCGAAACAATGCCAAACTTACGATAAAATAAGCGGCGAGCTGTCGCTGTTTGTTAAAATACGAAATTGTGATTTGCTGAAAGAGGTCCACACGCGCCATTGACTTATATTTGTTGGGGGCTATTTTCGCTCTCATCCCCGCACAGGAAACATCCCATATATATAATTAAATGGGACAGTAGTGTCGGACGTAAGTACCAGCTCCCTCGCCGTTCCCACAACTTATCGTTCGGGGTGAACGAAAGATTCGGACGGCAGGGGCCCCCACGCCGCGTTAGTACTGCCTCTCTCAGTTTGCTATCACCTCAGTTGCACTTCGGACTGCGTGACAGAACTGTCCGTAACACAGTCCGCTGGAGTAGTAGTGTTTTAGTGTTCCTGAAGGAATTGACAGTTCTCCTGATGGAATTTCTTTTTATAAACGAAACTGCGAGCGGGTGAGGTGCGTCGGAGCAAGCGGAGTTATCTGCAAAAGGTGCGTTCGTGTTGTTTCCTCCCCCCCCTTAACGTTGAGAGCGTGCAATAATTCGCCAGCATTTTTCTTGAAAGGGTTGCAAGATTACATAATAACCTTTCAACAACGATCTGAGCAGATGGAAACGCTCTGCGTTTTAATGATGGTGCGTAGGAAGCGCTTTCGTTTGCATCCTGGAGTGGTGGGCATTTTTAAGTGTATAAAGGTTACCAAAGGGGTTTGGAAGTCTCGACGATCTCTCTCTCTCTCTCTCTCTCTCTCTCTCTCTCGTTGGTAACACTCGAGACTTTTAACAGTTATTATTGCTGACCAATGTATTTACACCGAAGGTATTTAACTGACTAACGTTGCCGAATTTAAAAGTTTATTCCCTGCCTGCATCTTTTAAGAAAAGATTAGGCGTTGCAAATTTGAAGGTTTTAGTTGCAAAGCCTAAGATACAAGTGAAAAAATGTCCATTTAAAATTCATTACTTGTACCTAGGACTTTGCAGTGACAAGCGTTTCTAAGAAAAAAAATTAAAGAAAAAGAGAATTTAAAAGGGCATTGTGGTTGTTAAAATTACGTACATAACCTATCTGTTGAAAGAGTGATCAGTAGATTCATATATATATATATATATATATATATATATATATATATATATATATATATATATATATATATATGAGCAGTTGTATATTTTGTATAGCAGTTGTATATTTTATATATATAATATATATATATATATATATATATATATATATATATATATATATATATATATATGAGCAGTTGTATATTTTGTATAGCATATATACGAGAACAGAGAGAGAGAGAGAGAGAGAGAGAGAGAGAGAGAGAGAGAGAGATCAGATAGTCATGCTACCTTCACAATCATTAATTACATCATGCATTACATCATCGCCTCAAATCTACCCTTATCAACTTTTTGGAGGTGGTTCAGATAGATGACTTAATCAAACACATAACTGATGATATGGTTTATACATAGTTTTCATTTTATATATTTGATATATTTACTGTATATATTTATAAGCTGTTCATCCATCTTACTAGTTCTATAGAGATTTCATCCTTAAATAAGTTGAAAAATGAATCCTCCCATTTTTTCATGTTCTTCTCCCAAGGATCTAGTGCGATCTCGGTAAGAAATGACCCACTTTCGCTCGCAATTTTCACTGCGAGAAGAATCAGGTTTTAGCTTCCAGTTGCTTATAATTCTTTTTTATGGATTTTATTACCATTTCTTATGATTTGTTTCGTCCGGTTCTGATACAGTTGCTTGGGGATGGCTTACTGTAAGGGATGGTTCGGCCTCGACTGAGCTGCTGGCTACGTGTGAAGGGAAGAAAGTGGGAATATTATTGTGGTGATGCTAGGCCTACCTTCTAAGGTGACGGAAAGCTCATGCTTTTCAAGATGTTTCGAGGAAATAAGCGTCCGTCTTTCTGTCCATATACTACTACTACTACTACTAGTAGTAGTAGTAGTAGTAGTACTTTATCTGCCATTATTTCTGGTGGTGTGAGCAGCAATAGTGGTAATAGAATATGCTATATGGATAGAATAAAACTCATATTCCCGAAAGATATTCAAAGCAAGATTTCTTCTCTCTCTCTCTCTCTCTCTCTCTCTCTCTCTCTCTCTCTCTCTCTCTCTATATATATATATATATATATATATATATATATATATATATATATATATATATATATATATATATATATATATATATATATAATGTGTGTGTAATAAGTACAATAATGTTATGTAAAATATCGAGTATATGGCCATGAGGAAAGTGAAACAATGGAATTCAAGATCTTTCCCATTCACTCTGAGGCATTTTCAAGCAAACTGCAGACATTGGAACACAAGATTTCAAGGAAAACTCAGTTTTTACAAACAAAATCAAAGATTAAAAGGGTATATGACCGTATATGACCATTCACAATGCATACATAGGTCATTAGAGGCAGATGCTCTTCAAGTGAGGAACAGATGCCTAGGATTAGTACATCTTGTGCAGAATGGGGGTCTTAGAGCAGGGGTTACCAGGTACCAACCTGGGGTACATGTACCCCAGTGGTACATTTGTACTCTTCAGGGGGTTGCATTGGATCTGAGAGAATAGCCAGTGCTTTGCAATGCATTGTGTAATCTGCATTGAGATTACCAAAGTCGTGTCTTTTTTTTTTTAATTTCCTCATTTTTGTAAGCAAATCTTTACACAAATAGATTTCATAATAAAATTATATCACAATATCAATTTCATTGTTTTTCTTATTCATCCTCAATTTTTAGGGGTACACAGGAATCTGTAAAAATGCCCAAGGGGTACAGAAGTACAAAAAGGTTGGGAACCCCTGTCTTAGAGTGTATTTGCCTGGGCTTAAATTGATATTTTTTGGCCTGTTAGATATGCTGTTGCAGATTCTAAGAGATCTCTTGAGATAGTACTATGCTGTACTACTATGGGACCAATCAGGTCTGTGTGGTTTTTCATCTAGGTGCACTTAAAGTGTATCATTCTTTTAGCCAGTTCTAACTGAATATTTATGTTTATTTATTCTGACACCTAATTCTTTACTTGTTGACCCAATTAAAATTAATCTGACCATACATGGGATTTTATTAACACCATTGCTGCCTTAGAGATGACACAGTTCTTTGTGAGCATGTCCTGACACAGTTCTTTGTGAGCATGTCCTTACAGTATTAGTAGGCCTTTTTGAAAATATTAATTCTACACTGAATATTTGCAACAATGATTTCATGGGCTCAGATCCGATATAAAAAGGCAAAACCGATATAAAAAGGCAAGAAAAAAAAAAGTGTGCTTAGGTCATTCTGGCTTCCTGTCACATATAAAATGGAATTCAGACTGGAAACTCATAATGTTCGTAGGAATATTGTAAGTAGTTTGTTTGAAAATGCCTAAAAGGAAAGATCTTGCACTCTGTTGTTTTACTTTCCTTATGGGCATATAATCTGGTTTTACATTTATATATATATATATATATATATATATATATATATATATATATATATATATACAAAAATGTATATATATATATTATATATACACACACAAAAATATATATATAGGCTATATATACATAATATATTTTTATATATATAATATATTTACATATAATTCAACTCAACACCAAATCTCCTGTTCTACGCTGGAATAATTTGTCGTCGTTAAAAATATATATAACGACATTGCACAGCATTACTGACATAACAATTCGTCAAGATGAAGAGGGCCAAAGTACACGAGGTACAGAGGAAAGTAAGAAATTCTAAAGCCTGAAGGAGGAGATAAGAATCAAATGGATGACGTCAGTAGGGCTAATGAAAGTAACATTTACCCCAATTTAGATAACTTTCTCGTCATATCAAGCACAGAAGCAGGTCGCATTTTATTACCTTTTCGTTCTGTCACGACTAATATGCCCAGATTTTTTTTTTTTTAATGAGGGCCACATTAGCGCTAAGAATGGGCTTTTGTTTTTGCCCTGTCAGGGGGAAAAGTTGACAAGACCCTTCTGATTTACTGGAGCAATATAACCAACTCTCAGGTTGAAAGGACAGGAAAGTGACGTTGGTTTTTTACAGAGGCTTTTATTTTTTTATTTTTTTATGTTCTCCAGAGATCTTATTCAGCTCGCAAAATAATTTAAGACCCGTGAAACTGAAGAGAGTTTTATGAACTAAATAGAAAAAAGAGCTTTTCAAGAATTACAGTAAGGTAACTCGCACACTGACTTTGAAGCAACCAGTTACACCCCGCAGGGGGGGTAGTGCCGTCAGTGCACCTCGTGCGGTGCACTGTAGGCATCACTTAAGGTTCTTTGAAGCGTCTCCCTTCGGCCCCTAGCTGCATGCAACCCCTTTCATTCCTTTTACTGTACCTCCGTTTATATTCTCATTCTTCCATCTTACTTTCCACTCAAAATTGTTTCTTAGTGCAACTGCGAGATTTTCCTCCTGTTACACCTTTCAAACCTTATAATGGCCTCAAGGGTCCCAGTGATTGGCCTTTGGCCTAAAATCTATATATTATTTTCTTCAATCTCAGAATCCACTGAATCTCTGTAGCTGGAATAGCGTAGACCTTTAGTGATCCTGACTTTACAAAAATATGCATTACTTAAGGTTATTTGCAGCGTCCCTTAAGCCCCATGCTGCAACCCCTTTCATTCATTTTACTATACCTCCTTTCATATTCTCCCCCATCTTATTTCTCACCCTCTCCTAACAATTGTTTCAACACTATTTTCAGCGATGAATGACCTCATAGGTCCCAGCGCTTGGCCCACGGCTTGAATTTTATATTCCCATTCCAAAACCTACAAGAGTAGGTGTACTTGTAATTCCAGTAACTCTTCTTTAGAACTTAGTAATGGTTCTGAGGAGGATAGCTTCGTGAAAACGTGATTTACAGAATAACTTGGGCAAGTTCTTCTGAAAATTCATCTGAAAACTCCTTCACGGACTGATAACGGAGCCCGAAGTAAGTCAGGGACTACCAGTCCAAGGAAACAATGGACTGACTGAAGAGCAGTCACTCTGGAACTGCCCAAGGATGAATCATCGACAGACGAGGACTGGATGCCTTGGGCACATTCGCAGATTTAGATCCCAGTGTTCAGTCGTCTTTATATTCGTGTGTTCAACTGTTTGTTCATCTGTCTTTGCTATCTAATAACTGATCTATTCTTTCTGTATCTCTTACTGTCCTCTGTCATTTCTTTCAAGTGAACACTATGTTCTGTGGAAGCTTGAATTTCAAAGTCAGTGGCACCTGCGGGCCTGTTTCATACGAATAGGGTTCATCCACTGAATAGAATGGCCGTCTGAATGCCAGTCTAGTCAGTGAAATTTGTTGGGAAGATTGTCTCCCAAAATAATAATAATAATAATAATAATAATAATAATAATAATAATAATAATAATAATAATGTATGTATGTATGTATGTATGTATGTATGTATGTATGTATGAGATATAATAATATGTAGGCTATGTATGTATGTGCGAGAGAATTCATGTATGAATTTCTACGACAGTGGCCAGTACGAAAGAAAATCGGGATTTTCTGGGATTTTTATATTAAGTCTTCTTCCTAACTTCTGCTCCTAAGAGCCTGGCGATAACCTCGAGAAACGGGTCTTCTCATCCGCATATTCGAACCATGGAAAAACAAGTTATCTCATATGCATGTTTACTCAGGTGCTTCCAAGGGAAGGTTTATAAATCAGTAGAGAAGGAAATGTCATATAACTCTAAAAAGCCTGCGACTGAAAGGGCATTTATTTTTGCCAAAATAC